>NC_088241.1:17773748-17878748 GCF_036934945.1 Oncorhynchus masou masou | reverse complement strand
TGGTCTATAACGCACACATGACGGTTCTATGTATGAATTCTATGCTGTCAAATATATTTCCCCATTTATAGCTAAGCACTTCATGGTAATTTGCTGTGCAGTTTGCCACTGATCTATAACACCAACATTAAACGTCCGTGTGAATTCTATGCAGTCAATGTACTGTCATTTCTATTTTCGCATTCATAAAGTAGCCTAGTGTTACGGCATTCTTCGTTTGTCGAAAGAGAGTCGGACCGAGATGCAGCGTGTTGGTTACTCATGTTTTTAATAGACAAATGACGATACATGAAATAACAAAAACAACAAACGGAACGTGAAAAACCTAAACAGCCTGTCTGGTGAACACTAACACAGAGACAGGAACAATCACCCACGAAATACAAAGTAAAAAAACCAGGCTACCTAAATACGGTTCCCAGTCAGAGACAACGAGAATCACCTGACTCTGATTGAGAACCGCCTCAGGCAGCCAAGCCTATACAACACCCCTACTCAGCCGCAATCCCAAATACTACAAACCCCAATACGAAAATACAATACATAAACCCATGTCACACCCTGGCCTAACCAAATATATAACGAAAACACAAAATACAATGACCAAGGATTGACACCTAGTGGTTAAGGGCAGAGGGACAGTAACCGAAAGGTCGCTGGTTTGAATCCCCGTGAAAAATGTGTCTGTACCCTTGAGCAAGGCACTTAACCCTAATTTCTCCTGTAAGTCATTCTGGAGAAGAGCGTCTGCTTAATGCCTAAAATGTAAATGTTACATCAAAAAGAATTTAGACACAACACAGAATGTTCAAGGTAATATGAAAATTGTATTTCTAATTTCCATACCTTAAGGGAACATTTTGACAATCACCGTATGGTTAGTGAGAAAGTCCCTATTGGAACTGTACGGTCCCTTACTAGACGTCCGAAAACATTTTAAAAATTCGGGGACGGCGTCGGGCCGAGCGGCAGGGCCAGACCTACCGGGAAGTCATCAAATGAACTTTGTCGGACATTCGGTTTTCGTTTAATAAAATAAACAAATTTTGGCCCATTTTTCCGCTATGCCGGAAGATCCCACAAGAGGGCATAAGCAATCATATTGCTATTGGACAAAACATCCCGAATCACGACGTGCCATATCTCGAAAACTGAAAATATTTCGAAGCCGAAACTTGGTGGGCGTAGGTTTGGCATAATGGGAAGATGGCCCCGAACAAGATGGCGTCTAGGCCTCAACGGTTTTTGAGTTATGGCCATATTTCTGGGATTAAAGGTCCAAAATGAAAATAGAGAAAAGATTTTTTCACTTCACGTCAAAGTCAAGGAGCCTCCGGTGTCAATAAAAAAAAATCAGCCATTTATCTATCGTCATTTAAGAGAAATCGTACGATGACCAGATCGTGATGTTCAGATATAGGTGTTTGTTTTTTTCAACGGTTACAGATCCAGTTGCAGGGTGTTCATACGAATATTTTTAAAATGTGCTGCGGAGCTCTGCGACATTTCTGTGATTTTCTATGATTTTCTGAAATAACACACACTCACTAAACCCTCCGTAAATAACTCAGTTCTTAACGTAAAGACTTAAAACTCAGGATTCTGTAAAGGCATACCCCAATGAGGATATGAGTTTATTTATAGCTTCCTGTGCCAACAGGAAGTGCCTTAAATGGTGTCATAGTGGCTGTATCCAAGGGTTAAAAAGGTCAGATCTTTTCAAAACTTCATATGTGATTATGCAACCCTCCTGAACTGTAAAATCACTCATTTCTCCCAACAGATGTCAAAGAAAAGCTCTCACACACACACACAGCAAGGATGGAGTGACAAAGCGCGGTGTTTAAAGACACAGAGAGCAGGCAATGGCATAAACATAATCCCAAGGCCGTGCCGAGTCCAACGAGGCGCCCCGCTTGACCGTGGCTCGCTCGGTCTGAGCGCAGCGACCATGAGAAAAATAGGCCCACAATGAAGCCTGCACCACAATGTCATTTGATTTTGGGTGACAGCGGCGGAACCGTTAGGTTTAGAAGGACAATTCAAACACAGGACTGTTCCTAAGGTCCTCCCGATCTGTGCAAGCCTAACCTTGACCGTGTGGCATTAACCTTTCACAGTTAAAAGAAGGTGTTTACATAAAAACAGTGTGCATTGACTTCTCTCCCCATAGGAATACATTGCCTGCTCCCCTAAATACAACCTGGGGTCTTTATGGGTTATGAATGCTGTATGAACCTGTCTTCTATGACATTCCATCAGACCACTATGAGGTCTACCTGTGTCGATTCTAAGCTTCCTGGAGCAACCGGAAGTGGTTAAATTGACCCAAAAGGTATTTGGATGTACATCACCTCGAAAGGTGGAAAATGACTCTGCATTATTCAACCCTGTGTAGATCAGTCAATTCTCAACTTAAAGACTTAAAACTCAGGATTCCGTAGGTTTCTATGTCAGTCAAGACATGTGTGTATTTATAGCTTCCTGTGCCAACCGGAAGTGCCATAATTGGTGTCTCAGGGGCTTGTTTGGAAGGGTTAAAAAAATCAGATCTGTCCAAAACTTCATATGTGTGATTAGACAACCCCATGAACTGTAAATCAGTCATTTTTCCCAACAGATGTCAAAGAAAAGCTCTCACACACACACACAGCAAGGATGGAGTGACAAAGCGTGGTGTTTAAAGACACAGAGAGCAGGCAATGGCATAAACATAATCCCAAGGCCGTGCCGAGTCCAACGAGGTGCCCCGCTGACCGTAGCTCGCTCGGTCTGAGCGCAGCGACCATGAGAAAAATAGGCCCACAATGAAGCCTGCACCACAATGTCATTTGATTTTGGGTGACAGCGGCGGAACCGTTAGGTTTAGAAGGACAATTCAAACACAGGACTGTTCCTAAGGTCCTCCCGATCTGTGCAAGCCTAACCTTGACTGTGTGGCATTAACCTTTCACAGTTAAAAGAAGGTGTTTACAAAAAAACAGTGTGCATTGACTTCTCTCCCCATAGGAATACATTGCCTGCTCCCCTAAATTCAACCTGGAGCCTATATGGGTTATGAATGCCTTATGAACCTGTCTTCGGTACCAGTCCATCAGGCCACTATGAGAAGAAGACCCCAGGTTGTATTTAGGGGAGCAGGCAATGTATTCCTATGGGGAGAGAAGTCAATGCACACTGTTTTTTTGTAAACACCTTCTTTAAATTTAAATTTAACCACTTCCGGTATGAACCTGTCTTCTATGACATTCCATCAGACCACTATGAGGTCTACCTGTGTCGATTCTAAGCTTCCTGGAGCAACCGGAAGTGGTTAAATTGACCCAAAAGATATTTGGATGTACATCACCTCCAAAGGTGGAAATGACTCTGCATTATTCAACCCTGTGTAGATCAGTCAATTCTCAACTTAAAGACTTAAAACTCAGGATTCCGTAGGTTTCTATGTCAGTCAAGACATGTGTGTATTTATAGCTTCCTGTGCCAACCGGAAGTGCCATAATTGGTGTCTCAGGAGCTGTTTGGAAGGGTTAAAAAATCAGATCTGTCCAAAACTTCATATGTGTGATTAGACAACCCCATGAACTGTAAATCAGTCATTTTTCCCATAAAAATTCAAAGGAAAAATAAATCACACAGATACACAAATTGGATGGAGGGACGTATTGGGGTGTGTAGAGACTGACAGTGTCTTCAATAGTTAGCTTTGTTCGAGCTAAAAAGAACCGCCAGACCTAGAGTTCCGAAACTTTAGAATCCTGTTCTAGACCTCAGGTAGATAGTGCGTGGTGAGTTACGGCGCTCTAGGAGGTTCTCGGACCGAGAAACAGCGTCGAACATTTGCAATGACTTCAATTCATTTTGACCATTACGAAAATGGCGACATTTAGAAATGTCCCAGAGACACAAGACTAGGTGCATTGTGACCGTCTCGGCCCATAGAGACAGAACCCAACATCTCGGTCCGATAGCTCATTCAAGGACCCCGTAGCAAGGCATGGAAAAAAGTGGATTTTCAGCACCAATTAGGCTTTTACTCGGACACCAAATGACCTATCGGGCCGAAACTCGGGATTCGGGGTCGCCTTACATAGGACTACACATAATGTCCGAACTGGCCCCGCAGCTAGAAAGTAACTATGTGTTTTATGTTTTTTTATGTTTTGTACCGAAGGCCTTGTGAATTTTGGGACAGCTCTGAAGTATGTGATACTTGGCTCCTAAACGAGTTGGGAAAAGTGGGTTTGGTGTCAGTTTGTATCAGTTTGGTGTCAGAATGATATCAAATTGACTGATGGACGGTGACTTGCAGGTGACTCTTGTCCATTAGCAATATGTTTAAGCGGTGAGGTACCATCACCAAAAGCGACATTCTGAAATCAACCATAACGAGCAATGGAGAGTTACCAGTATGACTGCCCAGCCATCATGAGGTCATCGGGCCAGTCAATTTGGCATTCCTGCATGATTTTTATGGCATGACAAATTGGTGATGGTGACTGCCCAGTTAACCATATGGCAAATGCACAGTGACTTTGAAAGAGTGAGAAAACATTACCAAATGGACATTCTGAAATCAACCCTAATGAGCGATGGAGAGGTACCAGAATCACTGCCGAGCCATCCCGAGTTCATCGGGCCAGTCAATTTGGCATTCCTGCACGAATTTAAAGTGAGAAACATTTGCAATATGTTTTAACAGTGAGGTACCATCACCAAAAGCGACATTCTGAAATCAACCCAAACGAGCGATGGAGAGGTACCAAAATCACTGCCCAGCCATCCCGAGGTCATCGGGCCAGTCAATTTGGCATTCATGCATGATTTTTATAGCATGACAAATTGGTGATGGTGACTGCCCAGTTAACCATATGGCAAATGCACAGTGACTTTGCAAAAGTGAGACAACATTTGCAATATGTTTTAACAGTGAGGTACCATCACCAAAAGCGACATTCTGAAATCAACCCAAACAAGCGTGGAGAGGTACCAGAATCACTGCCCAGCCATCCCGAGTTCATCGGGCCAGTCAATTTGGCATTCCTGCATGATTTTTATGGCATGACAAATTGGTGATGGTGAATGCCCAGTTAACCATATGGCAAATGCACAGTGACTTTGAAAGAGTGAGAAAAATCACCAAATGGACATTCTGGAATCAACCCTAACGAGCGATGGAGAGGTACCAGAATCACTGCCAAGCCATCCCGAGTTCATCGGGCCAGTCAATTTGGCATTCCTGCATGATTTTTATAGCATGACAAATTGGTGATGGTGAATGCCCAGTTAACCATATGGCAAATGCACAGTGACTTTGCAAAAGTGAGAAAACATAAACAAATGGACATGATGAAATCAACACCACGAGTGATTGAAAGGAACAACAATCACTGCCCGGCCATCCCGAGTTCATCAGGCCAGTCAATTTTGCATTTCTGAAGGATTTTTGAGCATGTCAAATTTCTTATGACATTTGGCCCCCACAAAACATATGCCTTATGCACAAGCAAAAAAAAAACCATTATGATAATAAAATATGACTAAAGTATGTTGATACAGTTCTTATACGTGTGTAACTGACACAAAATTCGAAAATTTTTCAAAAACGGTCCAGAAAGCACTTTTTTAGGGGTGTGTGAAGTTTTTTATGAAATTTAATAATTTTTGACTTTTGACTTCTGACTTCCTATGAAATCATATTGCAGATGGACAAAACACATGCAATAATGCGCAAGTAAAAAAAACCAAAAACATTATGATAATAAAATATGACTAAAGTATGTTGATACAGTTCTTATACGTGTGTAACTGACACAAAATTCGAAAAAATTTCGAAAAACGGTCCAGAAAGCACTTTTTTAGGGGTGTGTGAAGTTTTTTATGAAATTTAATAATTTTTGACTTTTGACTTCTGACTTCCTATGAAATCATATTGCAGATGGACAAAACACATGCAATAATGCGCAAGTTAAAAAAAACAAAAACATTATGATAATAAAATATGACTAAAGTATGTTGATACAGTTCTTATACGTGTGTAACTGACACAAAATTCGAAAAAATTTCGAAAAACGGTCCAGAAAGCACTTTTTTAGGGGTGTGTGAAGTTTTTTATTACATTTTGCAATTATTGACTTTTGACTTCTGACTTCCTATGAAATCATATTGCAGATGGACAAAACATATGCAATAATGCGCAAGTAAAAAAAAAAAAAAATTATGATAATAAAATTGGACAAAAGTATATTCATACAGTTCTTACACATGTGTAATTGACAAAAAAAGCGAAAGAATTTCGAAAAACGGTCCGGAAAGCACTTTTTTAAGGGGTGATAAGTTTTTGTCAAAAAATCCATTTTTTCAAAATTTGGCTTTTGGATGTTGACTTGGAGTCCAATATCAATATGAAAAACCATGGTGGAGCGCACACGCCACCTGTTGGATTTTTGAAGTGTTACAACTGGCAATAGCCATATGGCATTTGAAGTAAACTTTGCATGAATCAACGCCGATTTGGGTGGTATTGGCCAATGTGTACATGGTTTGTCCTATGCCAATAATTTGCCATTCATTTTTGTCCACTACGGGGGTGAATTCCCTTACAGATGTAAGCAATTGCTGAAGGTAGCGCGGAAGAGACCTACTATTGACATTTTTCAGTTGAACTTTTCTTGAGTAGATTGAACAAATATTGATATTAAAAGCATACACATTCAATTCCCCATTTCAGACACATAGTACATTTTACTCACTAAAATAGTTGTTGCTAACACAGGGTGATAAAGCAAGCAAGCATTTCCCTCTTTTTCACTAAGGTTGTAGCTAGCTAGCTAAGCCCATGGCACACTGTCAACATGTTAATTGTCGTAAAACTCATGAAACATTTGGTTAATGTTATTTCACTATTTACATTGTACTGTGGAACATTACGAACCTTTTTAAAACAGGACAAATTAAAATGCAGAAACCAGTTGCTTTCGTTTTGACTAAAGAGGAGAGGTGACATGTGACATCACTTTCTTGGTGAGAGCCCAACGTTTTTCTGGCTTCTTATTAGCTAATTTTGTTATTAGAAATGTGCAAACGTACAATGTCAGTTATGAAATACTAAACTAAAACGTTAACTAAATATTATTATATATATCTTTTTTTTTATTGAAGCAAGAGGTCACCAGGAAGTGACATTTCACTGACCTCTCACCCCTCACATTCTCCTCCTGTGTAGCCAAAATAGAAAGAACAGCATTTTGTTTTTGTCTTAATTTGTCCTTTTGGTAAAGGTTCATAATGTGCAAAAGTACAATGTTTGTCTTAAAATAGTGAGACAGCTACCATTTGTTAACTAAATGTTTTATGACACTTTTGAAACGTTTATTAACAGTTGGAAAATGCCAGGAGCTTAGCTAGCATCGAGCTAGGATTACTAAATTAGTGAATAAGGGGGAAATGCTAGCTAGCTTTACCACCCTGTACGTTTTACTCGCTTAAATACAGTGAGCTCCAAAAGTATTAGGACAGTGACATGTTTTTACTGCTAGTCTTTGGACTAAATCTAGCTCCCCCATCCCTCTCACTATAACCCATATGAATTAGCATGGTGTCGTGGCCTTTCTGGTTAAATGTGCCTCTGTTCCCCTCAGCTGGCATCAATCAGCTCTGCGTTTGGTCCCACACAATGCAGCCCTTGACTGGGAACCTCCATTTGGCTCGGCTTGGCAGGGCGGCCCTTTTTATCAATACACACCAATCTTTACTAGCAAATTCACCCCTTTGAAAGTCCGTTTCCTCTAGAGGTTTTCTTTGGGAGGAGCCGGGGGGGGGGGGAGACGTTAAACAAACGTTTGGCTGATTGACATGGTTGCCGGGGAGACGGATGTGGGGGGAGTGGATGGGGGGACTGTGTTAATGGTTACGTGGTTTGTGTTTGGCTTACAGTGCCACAGTACTACCTGTGTGTGTGTGTGTGTGTGTGTGTGTGTGTGTGTGTGTGTGTGTGTGTGTGTGTGTGTGTGTGTGTGTGTGTGTGTGTGTGTGTGTGTGTGTGTGTGTGTGTGTGTGTGTGTGCGTGCAGCACAGGAGGCTACTGAGGGAGGATGGCTCATAATAATGACTAGAATGGAGTGGATGGACATGGAAACCATGTGTTTGATGTGTTTCAAAAACATTCCATTAATTCTGTTCCAGCCGTTACTATGAGCCTGTCCTCCCCAGTTAAGGTGCCGCCTGTGGTGTGCAGATAATCAGTTGTGTGCTGTCCAACACACCATACTGTACTACTCTCACACTAGCTAGCCTACATGCACCATTACAGGGCTGGTTTTACTTTCCCTCTAGATTCCAGTGCATTTATGAATCGAGGTGCTCTGCCATGGTGAAACTGAAAACGGTGTTGACCCCAACTCTTACCTGCACTCTGCCATAGTCACACATCCACAGACAGGATATTCTCACTCTTTCCTTTCCCCTCCTCTTGACTTCCCCCTCATCTCTTATTTCTCTCCCTCTGACGTGCCTTCTCTTGTTCTGTTCACCTTCATCCGTCTTCTTCTGTCATCGCTCGTTCATGTTGTCCCCCTCATCCGTCCCAAAAATTGAGGTATTGACCTCCTGTTCAGGTTCAACTCTCAGACCACACCTAGAGACGCTGCAGAGCCACCTCCCTCTCCATGTTCATTCACATGGCTTACGGAGTTGACTTCTAGAGAAGGTTACTGATGCGTTACGGAGTTGACTTCTAGAGAAGGTTACTGATGCGTTACGGAGTTGACTTCTAGAGAAGGTTACTGATGAGTTACAGAGTTGACTTCTAGAGAAGGTTACTGATGCGTTACGGAAATGACTTCTAGAGAAGGTTACTGATGCGTTACGGAGTTGACTTCCAGAGAAGGTTACTGATGAGTTACGGAGTTGACTTCTAGAGAAGGTTACTGATGCGTTACGGAGTTGACTTCTAGAGAAGGTTACTGATGAGTTACAGAGTTGACTTCTAGAGAAGGTTACTGATGCGTTACGGAAATGACTTCTAGAGAAGGTTACTGATGCGTTACGGAGTTGACTTCTAGAGAAGGTTACTGATGCGTTACGGAGTTGACTTCTAGAGAAGGTTACTGATGCGTTACGGAGTTGACTTCTAGAGAAGGTTACTGATGCGTTACGGAGTTGACTTCTAGAGAAGGTTACTGATGAGTTACAGAGTTGACTTCTAGAGAAGTTTACTGATGTGTTATGGAGTTGCCTTCGAGAGAAGGTTACTGATGCGTTACGGAAATGACTTCTAGAGAAGGTTACTGATGCGTTACGGAGTTGACTTCTAGAGAACGTCTTGTATGGAGGGATTAACATGAATGACTTGGAGTCCCCGTGTTGACCCTGAAGCCTTGTTTCCATTGGCACTTTGAATCAGGGCCCCGTTCAATCACTCTATCATTCTAGTGGACAACAGGAAACTTGCTTGTACAAAGTACCTTTGCATTACAGAGTTGACACTTGATTCAGAGTTGCTTAGATAAGTTGCTTCTGGTGAATGACAGCAGGCACTGACTCTCTGTCAGGTGATAGCGTTGGCAGATGTAGCGGAGGAGAACCAGGCATGTCTGAATAAGGCGTTTGTCAGCCTGCGCAGCGCCACCCACCTCCTCATCATCCTGGTCTCCCTGTGGCAGGGCCTCAACACAGAGCAAAACGCCATCCTGGAGGCTACAATGCTACCCCTGGTACAACACACACCACAGCTGGTGAGACACACACACACACTGTTACCACTGGTACACAACACACCACATCTGGTGACACACACACACACACTGCTACCTCTGGTACAGGACACACCACAGCTGGTGAGACACACACACACACTGCTACCCCTGGTACAGGACACACCACAGCTGGTGAGACACACACACACTGCTACCCCTGGTACAGGACACACCACAGCTGGGACATCAGAGACTGTAACGTTCATTGCTTCACGGAAACATGGCTCACTGGAGAGATGCTTTCGGTGGAGGTGCAGCCAGCGGGTTTTCCACGCATCGCGCCGACAGAAACAAACACCTTTCTGGTAAGAAGAGGGGCGGGGGCGTATGCCTTATGGCTAACGAGACGTGGTGTGATCACAGAAACATACAGGAACTCAAATCCTTCTGTTCACCTGATTTAGAATTCCTCACAATCAAATGCAGACTGCATTATCTACCAAGAGAATTCTCTTCGATTATAATCACAGCCGTATATATTCCCCCCCAAGCAGACACATCGATGGCTCGATGGCTCTGAAAGAACTTTATTTGACTCTTTGCAAACTGGAATCCATACATCCTGAGGCTGCATTCATTGTAGCTGGGGATTTTAACAAGGCTAATCTGAAAACAAGACTCCTTTAAAATGTATCAGCATATCGATTGCGCCACCAGGGCTGGCAAAACCTTGGATCACTGTTATTCTAACTTTCGCGACGCATATAAGGCCCTGCCCCGCCCCCCTTTCGGAAAAGCTGACCACGACTCCATTTTGCTGATCCCTGCCTACAGACAGAAACTGAAACAAGAAGCTCCCATGCTGAGGTCTGTCCAACGCTGGTCCGACCAAGCTGATTCCACACTCCAAGACTGCTTCCATCACGTGGACTGGAACATGTTTCGTATTGCGTCAGGCAACCATATTGACGAATACGCTGATTTGGTGTGCGAGTTCATTAGAACGTGCGTTGAAGATGTTGTTCCCATAGCAACGATTAAAACATTCCCTAACCAGAAACCGTGGATTGATGGCAGCATTTGCGTGAAACTGAAAGCGCGAACCACTGCTTTTAATCAGGGCAAGGTGACTGATAATATGACTGAATACAAACAGTGCAGCTATTCCCTCCGTAAGGCTATCAAACAAGCTAAGCGTAAGTATAGAGACAAAGTAGAATCTCAATTCAACGGCTCAGACACAAGAGGTATGTGGCAGGGTCTACAGTCAATCACGGACTATAAGAATAAATCCAGCTCAGTCACGGACCAGGATGTCTTGCTCCCAGGCAGACTAAATAACTTTTTTGCCTGCTTTGAGGACAATACAGTGCCACTGACACGGCCTGCAACGGAAACATGCGGTCTCTCCTTCACTGCAGCCGAGGTGAGTAAAACATTTAAACGTGTTAACCCTCGCAAGGCTGCAGGCCCAGACGGCATCCCCAGCCGCGCCCTCAGAGCATGCGCAGACCAGCTGGCAGGTGTGTTTACGAACATATTCAATCAATCCTTATACCAGTCTGCTGTTCCCACATGCTTCAAGAGGGCCACCATTGTTCCACCTAGACCACCCGATGTTACAGGAAGGCCACAAAGATCATCAAGGACAACACCCACCCGAGCCACTGCCTGTTCACCTCGCTATCATCCAGAAGGCGAGGTCAGTACAGGTGCATCAAAGCTGGGACCGAGAGAATGAAAAACAGCTTCTATCTCAAGGCCATCAGACTGTTAAACAGCAACCACTAACATTGAGTGGCTGCTGCCAACACACTGACTCTACTCCAGCCACTTCAATAATGGGAATTGATGGGAAAGGATGTAAAATATATCACTAGCCACTTTAAACAATGCTACCTAATATAATGTTTACATACCCTACATTATTCATCTCATATGTATACGTATATACTGTACTCTATCATCTACTGCATCCTTATGTAATACATGTATCACTAGCCACTTTAACTATGCCACTTTGTTTACATACTCATCTCATATGTATATACTGTACTCGATACCATCTACTGTATCTTGCCTATGCTGCTCTGCACCATCACTCATTCATATCTTTATGTACATATTCTTTATCCCCTTACACTGTGTATAAGAAATTAGTTTTGGAATTGTTAGTTAGATTACTTGTTGGATATTACTGCATTGTCGGAACTGGAAGCACAAGCATTTCACTACACTCGCATTAACATCTGCTAACCATGTGTATGTGACAAATAAAATTTGATTTGATTTGATTTGGTGAGACACAAACACACTGCTACCCCTGGTATAGGACACACCACAGCTGGTGAGACACACATACTGCTACCCCTGGTACAGGACACACCACAGCTGGTGAGACACACACACACTGCTACCTCTGGTACAGGACACACCACAGCTGGTGAGACACACACACTGCTACCACTGGTACAGGACACACCACAGCTGGTGAGACACACACACACTGTTACCCCTGGTACAGGACACACCACAGCTGGTGAGACACACACACACACACACACACACACACCCCTGTTACAGGACACACCACAGCTGGTGAGACACACACACACACACACACACACACTGCTTCCCCTGGTACAGGACACACCACAGCTGGTGAGACACACACACACACACACACACACACACACACACACACACACACACACACACACACACACACACACACACACACACACACACACACACACACACACACACACAATGTTACCCCTGGTACAGGACACACCACAGCTGGTGAGACACACACACACACACTGTTACCCCTGGTACAGGACACACCACAGCTGGTGAGACACACACACACACACACTGTTACCCCTGGTACAGGACACACCACAGCTGGTGAGACACACACACACTGCTACCCCTGGTACAGGACACACCACAGCTGGTGAGACACACACACTGCTACCCCTGGTACAGGACACAGCACAACTGCTGGGAGTGCGCACACGCACGTATGTTCACACACACACACATTGCTTTCTCTCTCTCCCCATCTGTCTCCTGGCTGCTTGACCCAGGTCTCCCCCTCTGACCCTGGTGAATAAACACAAAATACCTCAGTGATCCGCTCTGAAGCCCCTAAGTGGTTCTGCTACCACACACTCTCGCCCAGGTGCCACTGAATATACTCCTGGCAGCTCCACAGAGGATCAGGACGGTGTTACTGACCTGTGTGTGAAGAGAAGAGTTATATCTAGACTGAGTGAATGTAATTGGGACAGAGGAGAGGAGACGAATATGCCTGATTTTGGGCCATAATGTACACCCTTACCTCTCACAGATATACAGGGAGTAACGATGCTACCTCCCACAGGCCTCCAATAGGCTAGTGACGTTTCAGATAGTGTAGCTTTGAACTGGTGCCTGTATTCAGCCCTGATGTCCGTTTGGTCAAGGAAGGCTATGGCAGTGAGAATGCGGTAGGGGGGGTGAGGGGGACATTTTCTGAGAGGGCCAGAGGAGTCTTGTTGAGTTGTGTATGTGTGTGTGTGTCACAGGGGAGTTGTTCTGTTAGTAATTTAGATTGACACATAAACAAGTGTGTTGAGAGAAGCCCTCCATGAGTCCACATGATACGACGACAGATTTCTGCCCCCATAGAGACCGAAAGTGTGTGTGCTCTCACTGTAGCAGGGCCGTGTGTGTGTGTGTGTGTGTGTGTGTGTGTGTGTGTGTGTGTGTGTGTGTGTGTGTGTGTGTGTGTGTGTGTGTGTGTGTGTGTGTGTGTGTGTGTGTGTGTGTGTGGTGGTGAGTGAGTGGTGGTGGTGGTGTGTGTGAGTGTGAGAGGTGGTGAGTGGTGGTGGTGGTGAGTGAGTGTGTGAGAGTGAGTGAGTGAGTGAGTGAGTGAGTGAGTGAGTGAGCGAGCGAGTGAGTGAGCGAGTGAGACTGACATGAACAGTAGTTCCATAGCCCGTCTGTCTATTAGGGTTTCCACTGTGATTAAACACATGACACCTCGTCATCACACAGGTTAGAGGTGTATCTATATGCTGTCCTCTCCCTATTTACCCAATTTCACACCAAATACCCCACTGCCCCTTCATGAGAGTCATAGGGACAGGTTTCCTAACACACACACATTGACATCGTCAAACACAACCTCCCTTACTTTTTCTTTCATCACCTCACACATGGTAAACACGCCCGAGAGCACACATGCGAGCAGACATCCACTCAGCTGGGCCATATATAGCCTGCACCTGAATGGACTGATGAGGCCCCAGAGAGATGGAGTCACTGAGAGTGAGAGCGTGTGTGTATTTCGGTGTGTTTGTTGTTGCGGTTGCTCTTGTGAATGGGATTAAGTTAATGAAAGGTAATTAGGGTCCGGCCCGCTGCATTAGCCCATACGTGTGGAGAGATGGGCTATTTTAGGAAGCGCTACTCACACTGGACAGAAATAAAGGTAACGTACTGTACGGAAAAGATAAGGCCAGGAGCTAATAGGAGCATCTGACACACACTCATATGAGTGCGTGCGTGATAGATGTATGTGTGTGTGTAAGAGATTGTCTTTGACCCCTTGTCTCACCTTTGACCTCTTTAGAATCTTTTCATCTCAGGTGAGGTCGTCACAGGTGAACGAGATTCCCTTTCCCCATGGACGCTCCCAGGACTGGAATTCCAATTGGGATAAGTCCTTGGAATTCTGTTCATTGGAATAAGGCTTCTGTGAAGGATTGGGAGGAGTGGTAGAATGGATTAGAGAAGAGAGAACGAGTGCCACTGGGCTGATTTAAACAAGGAAGAGGGGAAGAGGAGAAGGGGGATGGAGATAGAAGAGGAGAAAAGCTGCAAAGTAGAGCTCCGCTGTTCTCCCTGTTCACCCACGACTGTGTGGCTTTGCACGACACCAACTCCAGCATCAAGTCTGCTGACGACACCACGGTAGTAGGCCTGATAACCAACGACGACAAGTCAGCCTATAGGGAGGAGGTAAGTGAACTGGCTTTGTGGTGCCAGGACAACAACCTCTCCCTCAATGTCAGCAAAACAAAGGACTTGATTGTTGACTTCAGGAAGCAGAGCAGGGAACATGCCCCGATCCACATCAACAGGACTGCAGTAGAGAGAGTCAGCCGTTTTTAAGTTCCTCTGGGTGGTTGAAGGGCAGCTCTCGAGGGGAACTGTGGGTGGAACTTGGATGGTTGGGGGCCTGGCGTCTGGGAGCTTGGGCCGGGGGCCGAGAAGTCAGGTTGCTGGTTGTTGTTGAGGGTTAACTGACTGGCTTGGAGATTTGAACCAGCGACCATTCAGTTACTGGACCAACGCTCTTAACCGATAGGCTACCTGCCACTCTATACTATGTGTATCCTGTACATAATACTAATAAAACTTGAAACTTGAGATTGAAGTTTCTCTCTTGTCGTCTCTTATCCTTCATGACCACTGATCCATAGCCTCTCTTTGACGCAGTAAAACAGGAGGGGAAAAGGTAAGGGGGAGAAAAGAGGAGTAGAAGGGTCACAGGAAACTCATCTCTCTGGTAATTGATGGGGTGCTCGTTTAGCTTGGCCCGACTAACAGATTGGTGCGGTCAACCAGAACAACCTCTTCTTCTCCCCCTCCTTTTTTTCTTCTTCCACTTGTTCCCGCTCTCCATTTCTCTCCCTCGCTTTCTGCTCTGCTGTGAATAGAGCTGCTGACTCTTATGGTCGCAGTTCTATTCCTGCGCACATCTTCCCTGAAGTTCACATTACTAGAAACCTCTCTACCGCTCACCTTTTCCTCCTCCCCTACACTTCCTTCTCTCCATGTGTCTCCCTAGCTGTCTCTTCATTTCTTTTCTTCTTCTCTTGATGGAAATTCAAAGGAGGAGTATTGTCAGGAGTAAAGTACAATGTTAATTTGATTGTGGCAGTAATGAATCGCAAATTGCACACAAAGGGGAGCCAGCTACTCATACAATGAAAAAGGATGAGATATGGTTTGCTCTTACATCAGGTCATACAGTTGAAGTCAGAAGTTTACATCCACTTAGGTTGGAGTCATTAAAACTAGTTTTTCAACCACTCCACAAATTTCTTGTTAACAAACTATAGTTTGGGCACGTCGGGTAGGACATTGTCGTGTCTTTACTGTCATTAAATGAAGACTTTTAGTTATCAAAGATTCTCTGTAATTAGTATTACGCAATTTAAATAATCTGATTAATCATGTAACTGTAATTAACTAGGAAGTCGGGGCACCAAGGAAAATATTCAGATTACAAAGTTATAATTTCCTAATATAACTTTTCAGATATTTTCATATCTGATCAATTAGTCTTCTTAATTAATGAATTATTTACTTTACCTCACGTTAGTCTCATTCCAAACGTCGTAAATTGTTGGTTATCTGCACAAACCCAGTTTTCACTATGAGTCATCCATACATCAATTGTCTTAAATCATTTATTTACTAATTAAGTAATTCACAGAAATGCATAAACAAACAAACAAAGTAAATATGGTTACAAGAAGTGATAGGAGAATGTGCCCTAGTGGGCTAAACTGGCATGGCGGCTTGTTAGACAAAAGGTGGAATGGGGGTCACCTGAGAAGTCACTACAGAGTTGATAATTATAACAATTGAAATACTAATCCTTTGCACATGAACGCTCACTTATTCGGGAACAATTGCAATCAATATATATATATTTACGCTCAGTGTGTCGTCTTGATCGCTGTTGAAAAGTTTGTTTCTTTTGGAGAATTGTCCGTCTCTCTCTCTGTCTGTCGTGGTTAGAGGGGATAGTTCAGAGCGACATTCATGTTGTTATAGAATGGATGTTTCGGCGGTTGTCGTTCTTCACGTTCAATGATACCGAATTCCTAGCTGCAGACTAGTTATTAATATTAAAGACTTGTTCTTATTCTGTCGGTATCGATAGTCTAAGAGTTTAACCACCTGGTATGGTTAAAAGATTCAGCAATGGTCTGCAACCTTTGTCCTCTCGTAATGGAGAAAAACATGGTCTAGTGAGAATTTCTCAAAGTTGGGGTTTTATTCAGGAGTTGCAGAAAAGGGCCTGTCCCAGGATGCCCGACCCTAACTGGGTTCATGGGCGGTCCTCTGATTTAGTTAAACTCAAAGGGGAATTGGAGTTTCCTTCATTAAACCATCCAAAATCACATTACACAACTTTACAAACTGTATCATCCTCACTCATTCATCTTATACAACAATTAGATGTAACCTCATATCTGAGGCTAATATATAAACAGAATTATGGTAATGTGGCCGCACCGTCTCCCATGAGCCAAAATGTAACAAATGGACCAGTTCGTAGCTGGATTCTTCACCGATCTTTTATACCTTCTCCGGAACATAAATGTTGTTCGGACCTCAAGTTCTGTGAGGAGAAGAAATTCCTTTGTTCTCTATGAACATTCACCCTGTCTCTATACTGTGGCCATGAGGAGATAATCTCCTCCAGGAATGTACAACCTCTCTGACCACAGCAGCCTAGTTGTAGGAGGCAGGGAGAGGGGGATGGGGCTTGCTGTACCCAAAGAGGGCAACGTCATGACAACATCTACTTTGTGCATGACACAAGTAATTTTTCCAACAATTGTTTACAGACAGATTATTTTACTTATCATTCACTGTATCACAATTCCAGTGGGTCAGAAGTTTACATACACTAAGTTGACTTTGCCTTTAAACAGCTTGGATAATTCCAAAAAATGATGTCATGGCTTTAGAAGCTTCTGATAGGCTAATTGACATAATTTGAGTCAATTGGAGGTGCACCTGTGGATGTATTTCAAGGCCTACCTCCAAACTCATTGCCTCTTTGCTTGACAAGTCTGGTTCATCCTTGGGAGCAATTTCCAAATGCCTGAAGGTACCACATTCATCTATACAAACAATAGTACGCAAGTATTAACACAATGGGACCACTTAGCCGTTATACTGCTCAGGAAGGAGACGCGTTCTGTCTCCTAGAGATGAACATACTTTGGTGCAAAAAGTGCAAATCAATCCCAGAACAACAGAAAATAACCTTGTGAAGATGCTGGAGGAAACGGGTACAAAAGTAAATATGTCCACAGTAAAACGAGTCCGATATCGACATGAAAGGCCGCTCAGCAAGGAAGAAGCCACTGCTCCAAAACCGCCATTTAAAAAAGCCATAAAAAGCCAGACTACGGTTTGCAACTGCACATGGGGACAAAGATCATACATTTTGGAGAAATGTCCTCTGTACATATAACTGTTTGGCTATAACGACCATCATTGTGTTTGGAGGAAAAAGGGGGAGGCTTGCAAGCTGAAGAACACCATCCCAAACGTGAAGCACGGGGGTGGCAGCATCATGTGTGGGTCTTCCAAATGGACATTTTTTTATTTTTTATTTTTTTATTTCACCTTTATTTAACCAGGTAGGCAAGTTGAGAACAAGTTCTCATTTACAATTGCGACCTGGCCAAGATAAAGCAAAGCAGTTCAACACATACAACGACACAGAGTTACACATGGAGCAAAACAAACATACAGTCAATAATACAGTATAAACAAGTCTATATACGATGTGAGCAAATGAGGTGTGATAAGGGAGGTAAAGGCAAAAAAAAGGCCATGGTGGCAAAGTAAATACAATATAGCAAGTAAAACACTGGAATGGTAGATTTGCAATGGAAGAATGTGCAAAGTAGAAATAAAAATAATGGGGTGCAAAGGAGCAAAATAAATAAATTAATTAAATACAGTAGAGAAAGAGGTAGTTGTTTGGGCTAAAATATAGGTGGGCTATGTACAGGTGCAGTAATCTGTGAGCTGCTCTGACAGTTGGTGCTTAAAGCTAGTGAGGGAGATAAGTGTTTCCAGTTTCAGTGCTTTTTGTAGTTCGTTCCAGTCATTGGCAGCAGAGAACTGGAATTAGAGGCGGCCAAAGAAAGAATTGGTTTTGGGGGTGACTAGAGAGATACACCTGCTGGAGCGTGTGCTACAGTTGGGAGATGCTATGGTGACCAGCGAGCTGAGATATGGGGGACTTTACCATCAGCGTCTTGTAGATGACATGGAGCCAGTGGGTTTGGCGACGAGTATGAAGCGAGGGCCAGCCAATGAGAGCGTACAGGTCGCAATGGTGGGTAGTATATGGGGCTTTGGTGACAAAATGGATTGCACTGTGATAGACTGCATCCAATTTGTTGAGTAGGGTATTGGAGGCCACTTTGTAAATGACACCACCAAAGTCGAGGATTGGTAGGATGGTCAGTTTTACAAGGGTATGTTTGGCAGCATGAGTGAAGGATGCTTTGTTGCGAAATAGGAAGCCAATTCTAGATTTAACTTTGGATTGGAGATATTTGATATGGGTCTGGAAGGAGAGTTTACAGTCCAACCAGACACCTAAGTATTTGTAGTTGTCCACGTATTCTAAATCAGAGCCGTCCAGAGTAGTGATATTGGACAGGCGGGTAGGTGTGGGTAGCGATCGGTTGAAGAGCATGCATTTAGTTTTACTTGTATTTAAGAGCAATTGGAGGCCACGGAAGGAGAGTTGTATGGCATTGAAGCTTGCCTGGAGGGTTGTTAACACAGTGTCCAAAGAAGGGCCAGAAGTATACAGAATGGTGTTGTCTGCGTAGAGGTGGATCAGAGACTCACCAGCAGCAAGAGCGACCTCATTGATGTATACAGAGAAGAGAGTCGGTCCAAGAATTGAACCCTGTGGCACCCCCATAGAGACTGCCAGAGGTCCGGACAGCAGACCCTCCGATTTGACACACTGAACTCTATCAGAGAAGTAGTTGGTGAACCAGGCGAGGCAATCATTTGAGAAACCAAGGCTGTCGAGTCTGCCGATGAGGATGTGGTGATTGACAGAGTCAAAAGCCTTGGCCAGATCAATGAACACGGCTTCACAGTAATGTTTCTTATTGATGGCGGTTAAGATATCGTTTAGGACCTTGAGTGTGGCTAAGGTGCACCCATGACCAGCTCTGAAACCAGATTGCATAGCAGAGAAGGTATGGTGAGATTCGAAATGGTCGGTAATCTGTTTGTTGACTTGGCTTTCGAAGACCTTAGAAAGGCAAGGTAGGATAGATATAGGTCTGTAGCAGTTTGGGTCAAGAGTGTCCCCTCCTTTGAAGAGGGGGATGACTGCAGCTGCTTTCCAATCTTTGGGGATCTCAGACGATACGAAAGAGAGGTTGAACAGGCTAGTAATAGGGGTGGCAACAATTTCGGCAGATAATTTTAGAAAGAAAGGGTCCAGATTGTCTAGCCCGGCTGATTTGTAGGGGTCCAGATTTTGCAGCTCTTTCAGAACATCAGCTGAACGGATTTGGGAGAAGGAGAAATGGGGAAGGCTTGGGCGAGTTGCTGTGGGGGGTGCAGTGCTGTTGACCGGGGTAGGAGTAGCCAGGTGGAAAGCATGGCCAGCCGTAGAAAAATGCTCATTGAAATTCTCAATTATGGTGGATTTATCAGTGGTGACAGTGTTTCCTATCTTCAGTGCAGTGGGCAGCTGGGAGGAGGTGTTCTTATTCTCAATGGACTTTACAGTGTCCCAGAACTTTTTTGAGTTAGTGTTGCAGGAAGCAAATTTCTGCTTGAAAAAGCTAGCCTTGGCTTTTCTAACTGCCTGTGTATAATGGTTTCTAGCTTCCCTGAACAGCTGCATATCACGGGGGCTGTTCGATGCTAATGCAGAACGCCATAGGATGTTTTTGTGTTGGTTAAGAGCAGTCAGGTCTGGGGAGAACCAAGGGCTATATCTGTTCCTGGTTCTAAATTTCTTGAATGGGGCATGTTTATTTAAGATGGTTAGGAAGGCATTTTTTTAAAATATCCAGGCATCCTCTACTGACGGGATGAGATCAATATCCTTCCAGGATAAACCGGCCAGGTCGATTAGAAAGGCCTGCTCGCTGAAGTGTTTCAGGGAGCGTTTTACAGTGATGAGTGGGGGTCGTTTGACCGCTGACCCGTTACGGATGCAGGCAATGAGGCAGTGATCGCTGAGATCTTGGTTGAAGACAGCAGAGGTGTATTTAGAGGGCAAGTTGGTTAGGATGATATCTATGAGGGTGCCCATGTTTAAGGCTTTGGGGAGGTACCTGGTAGGTTCATTGATAATTTGTGTGAGATTGAGGGTATCAAGTTTAGATTGTAGGATGGCTGGGGTGTTAAGCATGTTCCAGTTTAGGTCGCCTAGCAGCACGAGCTCTGAAGATAGATGGGGGGCAATCAGTTCACATATGGTGTCCAGAGCACAACTGGGGGCAGAGGGTGGTCTATAGCAGACTGCAATGGTGAGAGACTTGTTTTTAGAGAGGTGGATTTTTAAAAGTAGAAGTTCAAATTGTTTGGGTACAGACCTGGATAGTAGGACAGAGCTCTGCAGTCTATCTTTGCAGTAGATTGCAACACCGCCCCCTTTGGCAGTTCTATCTTGTCTGAAAAGGTTGTAGTTTGGAATTAAAATTTCAGAATTTTGGGTAGTCTTCCTAAGCCAGGATTCAGACACAGCTAGAACATCCGGGTTGGCAGAGTGTGCTAAAGCAGTGAATAGAACAAATTTAGGGAGGAGGCTTCTAATGTTAACATGCATGAAACCAAGGCTATTACGGTTACAGAAGTCGTCAAAAGAGAGCGCCTGGGGAATAGGAGTGGAGCAAGGCACTGTAGGGCCTGGATTCACCTCTACATCGCCAGAGGAACAGAGGAGGAGTAGAATAAGGGTGCGGCTGAAAACAATAAGAATTGGTCATCTAGAACGTCTGGAACAGAGAGTAAAAGGAGGTTTCTGGGGGCGATAAAATAGCATCAATGTATAATGTACAGACAAAGGTATGGTAGGATGTGAATACAGTGGAGGTAAACCTAGGTATTGAGTGATGAAGAGAGAGATATTGTGTTTCCGGTTCCGGGTTGGAGCGAGCGGTCGCATCTACACTTCGGTCCGCAGGTAGTATAACTTTTCATTACATTTCATTATAGTACAACGGTTTGATTTGTCTAATCTTAGCAATTTCTTCTTAGCTAGCTACATAGCCATCTTTGTATCAAAGATAATTGCGTAATTATCGTATTTCGTCGTCCTAACGTAGTCTACACTGCTATCTGCCCAGCAGCTAGCTAACGTCCACTAGCACAGCAGCTAGCTAACGTCCACTAGCACTGTAGAAACTATTACACTCAACGACTCGATTAGTGTAGTGTTAGCTAGCTACATAGTTGTCTTTGCTGTCTTCGTATCCAAGGTAATTGTGTAGTTTAGAGTGTGTAGACTTAGAGTGATTATCTTAATTTACCGAGGTTAGCTAGCCAGCTATTTGTCGTCCTTAACGTAGAAGTCACTGCTAGCTAGCTAGCCAACAGCTAGCCAACATCTTCCGAATTGAACTTCAACAACCCGGTCAACATTCCGCCTCGCTCCACAGGTAGTATCACATTTTCATTTCACTTCATTACAGTACAACGGTTTGATTTGTTTGATCGTAGCTAGCTAGCTACATAGCCGTCTTTGTATCTAAGACAATTGTGTAGTCTGGAGCGATTTTCTAGGTTAGCTAGCCAGCTATTGTCGTTCTTTTAACGTAACGTTACGTAATCAACACTGCTAGCTAGCCAGCTAGCCCCCGAATAGCAGCACTGTAGAAACTATTACACTCGACGGAACAACTTGATTAGTGTAGTGTCAACAACGTAGCCACTGCCAGCTAGCCTACTCCAGCAGTACTGTATCATTTCAATCAATTTAGTCAATAAGATTCTTGCTACGTAAGCTTAACGTTCTGAACTTTCGATAAGTGTAGTCCACTTGTCATTCCAATCTCCTTTGCATTAGCGTAGCCTCTTCTGTAGCCTGTCAACTATGTGTCTATCTATCCCTGTTCTCTCCTCTCTGCACAGACCATACAAACGCTCCACACCGCGTGGCCGCGCCACCCTAATCTGGTGGTCCCAGCGCGCACGACCCACGTGGAGTTCCAGGTCTCCGGTAGCCTCTGGAACTGCCGATCTGCGGCCAACAAGGCAGAGTTCATCTCAGCCTATGCCTCCCTCCAGTCCCTCGACTTCTTGGCACTGACGGAAACATGGATCACCACAGACAACACTGCTACTCCTACTGCTCTCTCTTCGTCCGCCCACGTGTTCTCGCACACCCCGAGAGCTTCTGGTCAGCGGGGTGGTGGCACCGGGATCCTCATCTCTCCCAAATGGTCATTCTCTCTTTCTCCCCTTACCCATCTGTCTATCGCCTCCTTTGAATTCCATGCTGTCACAGTTACCAGCCCTTTCAAGCTTAACATCCTTATCATTTATCGCCCTCCAGGTTCCCTCGGAGAGTTCATCAATGAGCTTGATGCCTTGATAAGCTCCTTTCCTGAGGACGGCTCACCTCTCACAGTCCTGGGCGACTTTAACCTCCCCACGTCTACCTTTGACTCATTCCTCTCTGCCTCCTTCTTTCCACTCCTCTCCTCTTTTGACCTCACCCTCTCACCTTCCCCCCTACTCACAAGGCAGGCAATACGCTCGACCTCATCTTTACTAGATGCTGTTCTTCCACTAACCTCATTGCAACTCCCCTCCAAGTCTCCGACCACTACCTTGTATCCTTTTCCCTCTCGCTCTCATCCAACACTTCCCACACTGCCCCTACTCGGATGGTATCGCGCCGTCCCAACCTTCGCTCTCTCTCCCCCGCTACTCTCTCCTCTTCCATCCTATCATCTCTTCCCTCTGCTCAAACCTTCTCCAACCTATCTCCTGATTCTGCCTCCTCAACCCTCCTCTCTTCCCTTTCTGCATCCTTTGACTCTCTATGTCCCCTATCCTCCAGGCCGGCTCGGTCCTCCCCTCCCGCTCCGTGGCTCGACGACTCATTGCGAGCTCACAGAACAGTGCTCCGGGCAGCCGAGCGGAAATGGAGGAAAACTCGCCTCCCTGCGGACCTGGCATCCTTTCACTCCCTCCTCTCTACATTTTCCTCCTCTGTCTCTGCTGCTAAAGCCACTTTCTTCCACTCTAAATTCCAAGCATCTGCCTCTAACCCTAGGAAGCTCTTTGCCACCTTCTCCTCCCTCCTGAATCCTCCTCCCCCCCCCCTCCTCCCTCTCTGCAGATGACTTCGTCAACTATTTTGAAAAGAAGGTCGACGACATCCGATCCTCGTTTGCTAAGTCAAACGACACCGCTGGTTCTGCTCACACTGCCCTACCCTGTGCTCTGACCTCTTTCTCCCCTCTCTCTCCAGATGAAATCTCGCTTCTTGTGACGGCCGGCCGCCCAACAACCTGCCCGCTTGACCCTATCCCCTCCTCTCTTCTCCAGACCATTTCCGGAGACCTTCTCCCTTACCTCACCTCGCTCATCAACTCATCCCTGACCGCTGGCTACGTCCCTTCCGTCTTCAAGAGAGCGAGAGTTGCACCCCTTCTGAAAAAACCTACACTCGATCCCTCCGATGTCAACAACTACAGACCAGTATCCCTTCTTTCTTTTCTCTCCAAAACTCTTGAACGTGCCGTCCTTGGCCAGCTCTCCCGCTATCTCTCTCAGAATGACCTTCTTGATCCAAATCAGTCAGGTTTCAAGACTAGTCATTCAACTGAGACTGCTCTTCTCTGTATCACGGAGGCGCTCCGCACTGCTAAAGCTAATTCTCTCTCCTCTGCTCTCATCCTTCTAGACCTATCGGCTGCCTTCGACACTGTGAACCATCAGATCCTCCTCTCCACCCTCTCCGAGTTGGGCATCTCCGGTGCGGCCCACGCTTGGATTGCGTCCTACCTGACAGGTCGCTCCTACCAGGTGGCGTGGCGGCAGAGAATCTGTCTCCTCGCCACGCTCTCTCACCACTGGTGTCCCCCAGGGCTCTGTTCTAGGCCCTCTCCTATTTTCGCTATACACCAAGTCACTTGGCTCTGTCATAACCTCACATGGTCTCTCCTATCATTGCTATGCAGACGACACACAATTAATCTTCTCCTTTCCCCCTTCTGATGACCAGGTGGCGAATCGCATCTCTGCATGTCTGGCAGACATATCAGTGTGGATGACGGATCACCACCTCAAGCTGAACCTCGGCAAGACGGAGCTGCTCTTCCTCCCGGGGAAGGACTGCCCGTTCCATGATCTCGCCATCACGGTTGACAACTCCATTGTTTCCTCCTCCCAGAGCGCTAAGAACCTTGGCGTGATCCTGGACAACACCCTGTCGTTCTCAACTAACATCAAGGCGGTGGCCCGTTCCTGTAGGTTCATGCTCTACAACATCCGCAGAGTACGCCCCTGCCTCACACAGGAAGCGGCGCAGGTCCTAATCCAGGCACTTGTCATCTCCCGTCTGGATTACTGCAACTCGCTGTTGGCTGGGCTCCCTGCCTGTGCCATTAAACCCCTACAACTCATCCAGAACGCCGCAGCCCTTCTGGTGTTCAACCTTCCCAAGTTCTCTCACGTCACCCCGCTCCTCCGCTCTCTCCACTGGCTTCCAGTTGAAGCTCGCATCCGCTACAAGACCATGGTGCTTGCCTACGGAGCTGTGAGGGGAACGGCACCGCAGTACCTCCAGGCTCTGATCAGGCCCTACACCCAAACAAGGGCACTGCGTTTATCCACCTCTGGCCTGCTCGCCTCCCTACCACTGAGGAAGTACAGTTCCCGCTCAGCCCAGTCAAAACTGTTCGCTGCTCTGGCCCCCCAATGGTGGAACAAACTCCCTCACGACGCCAGGACAGCGGAGTCAATCACCACCTTCCGGAGACACCTGAAACCCCACCTCTTCAAGGAATACCTAGGATAGGATAAAGCAATCATTCTCACCCCCTTAAATGATTTAGATGCACTATTGTAAAGTGGCTGTTCCACTGATGTCAGAAGGTGAATTCACCAATTTGTAAGTTGCTCTAGATAAGAGCGTCTGCTAAATGACTTAAATGTAAATGTTAAATGTCTAGAAACATCATTGAAACCAGGAGATGTCATTGCATGTGTGGGTGGTGGAACTAATAGGTTGGATAAGGTATGGTGAGCAGGACTAGGCTCTACAGTGAAATAAGCCAATAAACACTAACCAGAACAGCAATGGACAAGGCATATTGACATTAAGGAGAGGCATACTTAGTCGAGTGATCAAAAGGGTCCAGAGAGTGGAGAGGTTGGTTGGGGGTCAAGGCGATCCAGACAGCCAGCCAGGCCATCGGTAGCAAGCTAGCATAGGATTGACGTCTGTTATTAGCCACCTCTTGCGCTCCGTCAGTAGATTAGCGGGGTTCCGTGTGGTAGAGGGGACCAATCCAAATCACACAACAACAACAAAAATAAAAACAATAGATATAGCTAGAGGCCCAAGAAGAAGAAAAAAATAACAATAAAAATAAATAAATAAATTGTCCGATTATCTATTCAGATAGCAGCCGATAAGACAGCTAATGGCTAGCAGGCCGCAGATGGGCGCCCAGGCAACGTCGCGACGGAGGAACCAGACGGATAACTCCCTCGGGTAGACAACGTCGGCAGTTCAGCCGTGAAGGCCCGGTGGGGCTCCGCGTAGGCAGCAAAACGTGTCCGGATAGGTAATCGCAGCCCAGGAGTGATTGATGGAACTCCTCAGCTGGCTAGCTCCGGAACAACTGATGTTCGCTCCGGAATCGACAAAAGCTTTAACTCGCTTCTGATTAGCTTCTGGATTAGCTTCTGGCTAGCTCCTGACTAGCTTCTGGCTAGCTTCTGGCTAGCTTCTTGGAGTTTGGAGTTTCTGGCTAGCTTCTGGCTAGCTTCTTGGAGTTTGGAGTTTCTGGCTAGCTTCTGGCTAGCTTCTTGGATGATTACAGATTTGAGGTAAATAATATTTTTTTATACTTTTTTATAAATATAAATTGGTGAGGCGGGTTGCAGGAGAGTGTTTTGAGGATGAGTTTATGGAAGTTTATGGAGTTTATGGAAAATTTAAAAAAGTTGTAAATATATATATATATACGGGACACGACAAGACGAGGACAAAAGACGTCTGAACTGCTATGCCATCTTGGTTCGTCATTCTGATGAAGGTACTTTCAAAGTGGTGGCAAAATTGCTTAAGGACAACAAAGTCAAGGTATTGGAGTGGCCATCAAATCAAATTTTATTTTTCACATACACGTAGTTAGCAGATGTTAATGCGAGTGTAGCGAAATGCTTGTGCTTCTAGTTCCGACCATGCAGTAATATCTAACAAGTAATTTAACAATTTCACAACTACAAATACACACAAGTGTAAAGGAATGAATAAGAATATGTACATGAAGATTAATGAATGAGTGATCGCCGAGCGGCATAGGCAAGCTGCAGTTGATGGTATAGAGTACAGTATATACATATGAGATGAATAATGTAGAGTATGTAAACATTATATAAAGTGGCATTGTTTAAAGTGGATAGTGATACATTTATTACATAAATGTTTAATTATTAAAGTGGCTAGAGATGAGTCAGTATGTTGGCAGTAGCCACTCAAAGTTAGTGATGGCTGTTTAACAGTCTGGAGGCCTTGAGATAGAAGCTGTTTTTCAGTCTCTCGGTCTCCGCTTTGATGCACCTGTACTGACCTCGCCTTCTGGATGATAGCGGGTTGAACAGGGAGTGACTCGGGTGGTTGTTGTCCTTGATGATCTTGTTGGCCTTCCTGTGACATTGGGTGGTGTAGGTGTCCTGGAGGTCAGGTAGTTTGCCCCCGGTGATGCGTTGTGCAGACCTCACTACCCTCTGGAGAGCCTTACGGTTGTGGGCAGAGCAGTTTCCGTGCAAGGCGGTGATACAGCACGACAGGATGCTCTCGATTGTGCATCTGTAAAAGTTTGTGTGTTTTTGGTGACAAGACTAATTTCTTCAGCCTCCTGAGGTTGAAGAGGCGCTGCTGCGTGGGTGGACCATTTCAGTTTGTCCGTGATTTGTTCGTCGAAGAACTTAAAACTTTCCACCTTCTCCACTACTGTCCTGTCGATGTGGATAGGATAGGGGGCTGTCGATGTAAATAGGGGTGGATAGGGGGCTGCTCCCTCTGCTGTTTCCTGAAGTCCACGATCAACTCCTTTGTTTTGTTGACATTGAGTGTGAGGTTATTTTCCAGACACCACACTCCGAGGGCCCTCACCTCCTCCCTGTAGGCCGTCTCGTCGTTGTTGGTAATCAAGCCTACCACTGTTTTGTCATCTGCAAACTTGTTGATTGAGTTGGAGGTGTGTATGGCCGCGCAGTCATGAGTAAACAGGGAGTACAGGAGAGGGCTGAGAACGCACCCTTGTGGGTCCCCAGTGTTGAGGATCAGCGGGGTGGAGATGTTGTTTCCTACCCTCACCACCTGGGATGGCCAGTCAGGAAGTCCAGGACCCAGTTGCACAGAGCGGGGTCAAGACCCAGGGTCTCGAGCTTGATGACGAGTTTGGAGTTTACTATGGCGTTAAATGTTGAGCTGTAGTCAATGAACAGCATTCTTACATAGGTATTCCTCTTGTCCAGATGGGTTAGGGCAGTGTGATTGCGATTGTGTCGTCTGTGGACCTATTGGGGCGGTAAGTAAATTGGAGTGGGTCTCATACAAATTGCTTACAAATTGGAGAGGGTGGAGGTGATATGGTCCTTGACTAGTCTCTCAAAGCACTTTATGATTACAGAAGTGAGTTCTACGGGACGATAGTCATTTAGCTCAGTTACTTTGGCTTTCTTGGGAACAGGAACAATGGTGGCCCTCTTGAAGCATGTGGGAACAGCAGACTGGGATAAGGATTGATTGAATATGTCCGTAAATATACCAGCCAGCTGGTCTGTGCATGCTCCGAGGACGCAGCTGGGATTGCCGTCTGTGCCTGCAGCCTTGCGAGGGTTAACATGTTTAAATGTTTTACTCACGTCGGCTGCAGTGAAGGAGAGTCCGCAGGTTTTGGTAGCGGGCCGTGTCAGTGGCACTGTATTGTCCTCAAAGCGAGAAAAGAAGTTATTTAGTTTGTCTGGGATCAAGACCTCGTGGTCCGCAACGGGGCTGTTTTTCCTTTTGTAGTCTGTGATTGACTGTAGACCCTGCCACATACCTCTCGTGTCTGAGCTGTTGAATTGCGACTCTACTTTGTCTCTATACTGTGACACTTAGCTTGTTTGATTGCCTTGCGGAGGGAATAGCTACAGTGTTTTGTATTCGGTTTCCGGGCACCTTGCCCTGATTAAACTCACTCACGGAATCAGCGTATTCATCAATGTTATTGTCCGACACGATGCGGAACATATCCCAGTCCATGTGATCGAAGCAATCTTGAAGCGTGGAATCCGATTGGGTGGACTAGCGTTGAACAGACCTGAACACGGGCGCTTCTTGTTTTAGTTTCTGTCTATAGCAACAAAATGGAGTCGTGGTCAGATTTTCCGAAAGGAGGGCGAGGGAGGGCTTTGTATGCGTCGCGGAAGTTAGAATAACAATGATCCAGGGTTTTGCCAGCCCATGTCGCACATTCGATATGCTGATAAAATTTAGGGAGCCTTGTTTTCAGATTAGCCTTGTTAACATCCCCAGCTGCAATAAATGCAGCCTCAGGATATGTGGTTTCCAGTTTACATAGAGTGAAATTAAGTTATTTCAGGGCCGTCGATGTGTCTGCTTGGGGGGGATATACATGACTGTGATTATGATGGTAGATAATGCGGTCGGCATTTGATTTTAAAGAATTCTAGGTCAGGTGAACAAAAGGACTTGAGTTCTTGTATGTTGTTATGATTACACCACATCTCGTTAATCATAAGGCATACACCCTGCCCTTCTTCTTCCCAGAGAGATGTTTGTTTCTGTCGGCGCGATGCGTGAAGAAAACCGGTGGCTGTACCGACTCTGACATATCCTGAGTGAGCCATGTTTCTGAGAAACAAAGAATGTTACAATCTCTGATGTCTCTCTGGAAGGTAACCCTTGCTCAAATTTCATCTACCTTGTTGTCAAGAGACTGGACATTGGCGAGTAGTATACTCGAGAGCGGTGAGCGATGTGCCCGTCTACGAAGCCTGACCAGAAGACCGCTCCGTCTGCCCCTTCTGCGGCGCCGTTGTTTTGGGTCACCGGCTGGGATCCGATCCATTGTCCCGGGTGGTGGACAAAACACAGGATCCACTTCGGGAAAGTCGTGTTCCTGGTCATAATGTTGATCTTATATACAATAGTTCCTCCTTACTGTATGTAATAAAACGTCAGATTTCCTGGGCTAACAATGTAATAAATAACACATTAAAAAAAAAAAAATACTGCATAGTTTTCTAGGAACGCGAAGCGAGGCGGCCATCTCTGTCGGCACCGGAAGACAACACCAAAGCCCTGACCTCAATCCTATAGAAAAATTGTGGGCAGAACTGGAAAAGCGTGTGCGAGCAAGGAGGCCTACACACCTGACTCAGTTACACCAGCTCTGTCAGGAGGAATAGGCCAAAATTCACCCAATTTATTGTTGGCAGCTTGTGGCAGCTACCCGAGACGTTTGACACAAGTTAAACCATTTTAAGGCAATGCTACCAAACACTAATTGAGTGTATGTAAACTTCTGACCCACTGGGAATGTGATGAAAGAAATAAAATCTGAAATAAATAATTCTCTCTACTATTATTCAGACATTTTACATTCTTATAATGAGGTGGAATTTTTACCTTACCTTTTATTTTTAGGATTAAATGTCAGGAATTGTGAAAACCAGAGTTTAAATGTATTTGGCTGAGGTGTATGTAAACTTCCAACTTCACATGTATGTGCAACAACTAAAGTATTAAATTAAATGAAATATCTGCCTGTGACAATAAATATTTTGGCTTCGGCATATTTATTGATTTAGTCGGGGGATTTGATTTTGTAGAGATTATTTTGCTTTGCTTGGCTCAATAGCATGACATTGCATTTCCAGTCTCTTCTCTTGCCTGGTCTTTAAATTACTTTTCCAGTCAAGTTGAGCATGTCAACTCTGAAGGATTACTGTCCGAACCTTTGTCAGTCCCTGTGGGAGTCCCTCAGGGCTCTATATTAGGCCCCATTCTGTTCTCCATAGTCAAGTTATTTTGCAATCACAACTGGGATTTCCACAATGTGATTTACATTGTCAGAGGGGAAGTGACCTCATCCACCACCACCAAATTGTAGCACAGCAGCTATTTATTACCAGACAAAAAGACTTATCCATTTCCCCCCAGTCTCTTGTTCTCCTTACCTTCACCTTCTCTTAATCACAAACAAAGATGTCCCTTACACGGCCAAGGTCGTCCTCAGCATGCAGGATGTCCATTATCACTCTACCATATGATTTGTCACTTGGGCCCAGTTCCAAACCCATCACTGTGCCCTTCACTGCCATTCATTTGAAATTGAAATTGAGAAGCCAGGTAGTCTAGCGGTTAAGTAACCGAAAGGTTTCTGGTTCAAATCCCCGAGCCGAGTAGGTGAAAAATCGGTGCCCTTGAGCAAGACACTTAACCCTCATTGCTCCTGTAAGTCACTCTGGTAAATTATTCATATGTAAATGTATATCCTAATATTGTTACCCAGCTGGTGAAACCTGTACTGTTAGTCCAGTTCAACTTGTTGGGGGTCCTGATAGACTGTTAATGGTTATTGTTTCAGTGTGAGGTGAGATCTATGTTCTACCTCCTTCTTCCACACTACTTTCCCTTTCTCTTTCTCTCACCTCTACTGCTTTCTCTCCCCCTTATATTTCTCTCGCCATTTCATTCTCCCTTTTTTCTCCCCCCCCCTCTCTCTCTTTCTCTTCTCTCTCGTTATCTCCCCTCCCTCCTACCTGAGTAATGTCAGTTATCTTCCCTGTCATCATCATTACGGGGCTGATTACCTGTCAGTAGGGCTCATTAGAGGCCTATCAGCATGGCGGCAGGAAGACCGTCAGGGACAGCCTCAGCCCCACACCCTGGCTACCTGTCGTCACTCCCACGGCCCAGCTCGGTCCGCCTGGACTATCTTAGATGGGGTGGGTGGGGGGTAGGTGAGATGTGTGTGTGTGTGTGCGAGTGAGTGAGTGAGTGAATGTGAGTGAGTGAGTGAGTGAGTGAGTGAGTGAGTGAGTGAGTGAGTGAGTGAGTGAGTGAGTGAGTGAGTGAGTGAGTGAGTGAGTGAGTGAGTGAGTGAGTGAGTGAGTGAGTGAGTGAGAGAGAGAGAGAGAGAGAGAGAGAGATGGCCAGACAAGCTATTTTTCTCTTTCTCCGGGAGAGGCAATTGGATTGAGTCTGAAGGATTCACATTATTGGCTCGTCTGCAGGGTGAATTTTGTATCTGCTCTCTGTGTCTCTGCAGAATGTGCTCATCTGTGTACAAACAGTATACGGTTTTGTGTGTGTGGGGGCGCACGTATATACAGCCACACAATACCACATGCCTATGCCGGCGTGTTTGTCGTGATACCTGGTGTGTGTTTCTCACACATTTAAGAGATCAGGCAGTGTTTAGGCAAGACTGGGACGGGACAGACTGATACAGTAGTAGCTAGATAAACAGACTGTCTCGGCCTGTAAATACTACAGTAGTACATGGTAGTGCATCATCCTGGACACAGGGGGCACAGGGGTTGTGAAGACTGCCAGACAGGGTGCATCTCAATAGTCAGAAGTTGATTCCTCTCATTGTATGATTTTATCTTCTTTCCTTAAAATCTGTTCTGAATCTCACTTATATGAATCTCACTCACATATATGACCACATGCCCAGCTTCTCTCTTTCTCCCTGTCATGTTCCCTCTTTTGAATTCTGTCACTTTTTGTTCTCACTCTTTCTATCACTGTCTCTGCCATCTTTACTCATTTCCTACTTTGCTCTCCCTAACCCTCCTATCTCATATGCTCGAATAACAGAATACCTCACTCACTCACTCACTCTCAGGGTTGGGAGGAGAGGATGGACGCGGCCTTGTTTCACCTCCTAAGGACATGTCTGTCTCGCAGCCCTAAGGATCAGGACCTGTCTTCAGCATGCCCAAAGGCACGGTCTGCCTGAAGAAGCACATCACCCAGCTCTGTGACCGCCTGGTCAAGGGGAACAGCTATTCCTGGCCTCCGAGGCCAAGGTACCCATACCAGTCATGATGCCAGGTGAGAGAGGGGAAGAGTGTGTGTGTCTCTCTCTCTCTCTCTCTCAATTCGCTACTTTTTCTTTCTCTCTGTATGAGAAAAAGCAGTTTCTCTTCATTAGTGTTCAGTCTAGCCTGTGATGATACCGTTAACTCCTTCCTCTGAGAATGCCTAATGAATCGTGTCCCACTGAGGTGTGTTTGCACGCTCTGTCTGTTGTTCCAGTGTTAACCGCTGGCTGTGAGAATGCCTGGTAAACACTAGTCCCCTGGTAAAGTTGTTATGGTTGGAGAGAAGAGCACATGTCTCAATCATAGCCCTGTTTACACTCTCAGGCCTACAGTGGTGTGTGTGCGCCTGACCACCACCCCCATGGGTCATTGAGTTCTAACAAAAATGTGTGTGTCTGAACATCATTAAGCAGGCCAAATACCTTTTTACTCCTTTTATGCTTCTTCCTCCCTCCTCTCTCTCTCCTCCCTCCTCTCTCACTCTTCCTCCCTCCTCTCTCTCTCTTCCTCCCTCCTCTCTCTTTCTTCCTCCCTCCTCTCTCTCTCTTCCTCCCTCCCTCCCTCTCTCTCCCTCCTCTTCCTCCCTCCTCTCTCTCTCTCCCTCCCTCCTCCCTCTTTTCATTTCTTCCTCCCTCCTCCCTCCTCTCCTCTTTCTCTCTTCCTCCCTCTTTCATTTCTCTTCCTCCCTCCTTCCTCCCTCCTCACTCCCCCTCTTTCGTCCCTCCTTCCCTCCCTCTCTCTCTCTCCTTTCTCTCCCTCCCTCCTCTCTCTCTCCCTTCCTCCTCTCTCACTCTTTCTCTCTCCCTCCTTCCTCTCCTCTTCCTCCCTCTCTCTCTCCTCCCTCCTCTCTCTCTCTTCCTCCCTCTTTCGTTTCTTCCTCCCTCCTCTCTCTCTTCCTCCCTCCTCTCTCTCTTCCTCCCTCCTCTCTCTCTCTTCCTCCCTCCTCTCTCTCTTCCTCCCTCCTCTCTCACTCTTCCTCCCTCCTCTCTCACTCTTCCTCCCTCCTCTCTCTTCTTCCTCCCTCCTCTCTCTCTCTACCTCCATCCTCTCTCTCTCTTCCTCCCTCTCTCTCTTCCTCCCACTTTCGTTTCTTCCTCCCTTCTTCCTCCCTCCCTCCTCTCTCTCTCTACCTCCCACTCCCTCCCTCTCTCTCCCTCCTCCTCCCTCCTCCTCTCACTCCTCTCTCTCTCCCTCCTCCCTCCTCTCCTCCCTCCTCTCCTCCCTCCCTCCTCTCTCTTCCTCCCTCTCTTCTCTCTACCTCCCTCCTCTCTCTCTCTTCCTCCCACTTTCGTTTCTTCCTCCCTCCTCTCTCTCTCTCTACCTCCCTCCTCTCTCTCTCTTCCTCCCACTTTCGTTTCTTCCTCCCTCCTCTCTCTCTCTTCCTCCCTCCTCTCTCTCTCTTCCCTCCCTCCTCCCTTCACTGTCTTCCCTCTTCTCTCATCTCCCGCCCTCTCACTCTCTTCCTCCCTCCTCTCTCTCTCTTCCTCCCTCTTTCATTTCTTCCTCCCTCCTCTCTCTCTCGTTTCCCTTCTTCCTCCCTCCTCTCTCTTCCCTCCCTCCTCCCTCTTCACTCTCTTCCTCTCTCTCTTCCTCCCTCATTTCTCTCCTCCCTCCTCTCTCTCTTTCCTCCCTCCCTCTCTCTCTTCTTCCTCCCTCCTCTCTCTCTTCCTCCCTCTCTTCCCTCCCTCCTCTCACTCTTCCTCCCTCCTCTCTCTCTCTTCCTCCCTCCCTCTCTCTCTCTTCCTCCCTCCTCTCTCTCTCTCTCCCTCCCTCCTCTCTCTCTTCTCTCCTCCCTCCTCTCTCTCTTCCTCCTCTCTCTCACTCCTCCCTCTTTCCTTTCTTCCTCCCTCTCTCTCTCCCTCCCTTCCTCTCTCTTTCATTTCTTCCCTCCCTCTTCCTCTCTCTCTCCCTCCTCCTCCTTCCTCCTCTCTCTCTCTTCCTCCTCTCCTTCCTCTCTCTCTCTCCTCCCTCCCTCTCTCTCTCTCTCCTCCCTCTTTCTTTCTTCCTCCCTACTTTCACTGTCTTCCTCCCTCCTCTCTCTCTTCATCTCTCTTTCGTTTCTTCCTCCCTCCTCTCACTCTCTTCCTCCCTCCTCTCTCTCTCTTCCTCCCTCTTTTGTTTCTTCCTCCCTCCTCTCTCTCTCTTCCTCCCTCCTCTCTCTCTCTTCCTCCCTCCTCTCTCTCTCTTCCTCCCTCCTCTCTCTCTCTCCTCTTTCCTCCCTCCTCTCTCTCTCTCTTCCCCCCTCCTCTCTCTCTCTCTTCCTCCCTCCTCTCTCTCTCTTCCTCCCTCCCCTCTCTCTCTCCCCCTTGCCCCTCTTTAGCAGTCACCCCTCACACGTATAAGTGTGTTGATGACAAATCAACTCGGCCATTTCCCTTCAGTAGTTCTCTCCCTAGTTTCCACCCCATCAAACACAGCAGTTGATTAATGCAGGATGTTTAATATGATATATGAGGACTGTTGATGGACACAGGGGCAGTATTGTGAAGAGGTAGGTAGCCACCAGACTAATGAATATGGATACAGTGGAGGGAGGAAATATTAACCATGGTTTTCCAGTTGAAAACCTCCAGCTTCGCAAATAGAAGAATTAGTTGCCTTATTGAGTGCTTTACGCATTCATTCTTTGGAGCTTATAATTAATTCACGAAATGGATATGTGTTCTTGACCAATGTAGAATACTTTGAGAGTTCTGGGATAATGTAGTTGTATGGTCGTTTGAACAAAATAATTGTTGTTTTCATGACTCGTGGTAGTAGGCTATTAGTCCCCTTCCCTGCATTAATTGATTTTGTCTGCTTGTCTATTCAACATTTGTATAAAAGGAAACCATGCCATGAATTAAGAACCATAGGCTACCTTTTTGTTATCACAGTGTGATGCGTCACATTGATGACTCAAATCGCTTTAAGAATAATACCTTCTAATTAGCCTTTTTACCTAACGAGAGCTTGTAGGCGACATAACAAAACAAGATCTTTATATTCAATATCGTTTCGATAATCAAATAGTTTAAATGAAACTTCAATAAACAATTGAATAGTGCATTCAGAAAGTATTCAGACCCCTCTCACTTTTTCCACATGAAACATCCCTCAGTTAAAGGCACATGACAGCCCGCTTGGAGTTTGCCAAAATGCACCTAAAAGGCTCTCTGACCGTGAGAAACAAGATTTTCTGGTCTGATGAAACCAAGATTGAACTATTTGGCCTGAATGTCTAGCATCTGTGGTGGAAGAAAAAAGGGGAACCAGGCACCGCTCATCACCTGGCCAATACCATCACTAAAATGAAGCGTGGTGGTGTCAGCATCATGCTGTGGGGATGTTTTTCAGTGGTAGGGACTAGAAGACTAGTCAGGATCGAGGAAAAGATGAACGGAGCAAAATGCAGAGAGATCCTTGATTAAAACCTGCCTCAGAGCGCTCAGGACCTCAGACTGGGGCAAAGGTTCACCTTCCAACAGGACAACAACACTAAGCACACAGCCAAGACAATGCAGGAGTGGTTTCGGGACAAGTTTGTGAATGTGCTTGAGTGGCCCAGCCAGAGCCTGGACTTGAACCCTGGATAGAACGTCTGGATAGAACGTCTCTGGAGAGACCTGAAAATGGTGGTGCAGCAACACTCCCCACCCAACCTGACAGAGCTTGAGAGGATCTGCAGAGAAGAATGGAAGAAATTCCCCAAATACAGGTGTGCCAAGTTTTTAGCGTCATTCCCAGACGACTCAATGCTGTAATCACTGCCGAAGGTGCTTCAACAAAGTACTGAGTAAAAGGTCTGAATACTTCTGTAAATGTAATATTTCAGTTTTTTAGTTTTAAGACATTTGCAAAAAAAAAAAGTTTTGTTTTGTCATTATTGGGTTTTGTTTATACATTGAAAAAACAATATAATCAATTTTAGAATAAGGCTGTAACGTACCAGATTACCAGATTTCTATTTGACCTTTATTTAACTTGGCAAGTCAGTTAAGAACTAATTCTTATTTTCAATGACAGCCTAGGAACAGTGGGTTAACTGCCTGTTCAGGGGCAGAACGACAGATTTGTACCTTGTCAGCTCGGGGGTTTGAATTTGCAACCTTCCGGTTACTCGTCCAACACTCTAACCACTAGGCTACCCTGCCGCCCTCACTGCACCGGTTCTTTATATGGCCTGCGAATGGTCTAAATAAACAAAAGCCTGAATTAACGCAGGCTAATAATTAACTGATATTTAATTGAATTATCATATCATAACAAATACCTGCTTGCACTTTTTGCCAGCTGTGTATCCATCTACTGGGTTGTTGTCCTTCCAAACCAGAGATTTCACTCACACAGCACCTGTTTCCATGATGGTGTAGCCTATTCCCCCATCATAACCTTCCTTTTTATTTCTCCAGTTAGGCCTACGTTACCCATTTTCGCGTGAGCTAGGTTAGCCAGAGAAAGTCAGCTTGACAACTTGTCGTTGCCTATTCTCATGTGGAGGGAGGGAATATAATCTCTGCGTTTAGACAAAATTAGAATGTTTCAGCACCACACAAATAATGGACAGTTCCCTGCTCCACACTCTCTCAATACGTTCATGGATGGAAGCCTCGCCGCTCAGAGAATGAAATTCGCAACATAATGTAACACAACAAGCTCATGGGTTTGTAAAAATTGTAAGCCTTATTATCTGGATTTTAAAAGTTTCTGACCAGCAATATAATTGTTCTGATCCGTGAGATCAATGTTTTCATTCCACCCGCCAGCTGATTTGATTTATTTTCAATGTTTTTTGTTTTTTTTGTGGCGTGTATCCGACCTGATGCAGGATTCTACTGTGTGTGTGTGTGTGTGTGTGTGTGTGTGTGTGTGTGTGTGTGTGTGTGTGTGTGTGTGTGTGTGTGTGTGTGTGTGTGTGTGTGTGTGTGTGTGTGTGTGTGTGTGTGTGTGTGTGTGTGTGTGTGTGTGTGTGTGTGTGTGTGCGTGCGTGTGTGTGTGTGTCGGGTATTGAGCTGACAGGATTCATGTCGTCCGGTCTCTCTCCTTTCGCCGTTGTTCTGCTGCCAAAACACACACACACACACACACACACACACACACACACACACACACACACACACACACACACACACACACACACACACACACACACACACACACACACACACACACACACACACACACACACAGAGTCAGGAGACTCCTGTATGACCAAAGCCCTGTCACTCTTTATGTAAACAGTAATTTGTTACAAACCCCAAAGATGTTGCTTTTTCAATCGACTGTAAACGCAAAAGTTGTTTACGTTTCCAACAACACCGGCGGCAACCGGAGACTGCAGACACACTCAGTAGCCTCCTGTGCTGCACGCACACACACACACACACACACACACACACACACACACACACACACACACACACACACACACACACACACACACACACACACAACAAGCCCCTTTTCATGGCCTTGCAGTACACCTTATTCCAGGCGTTGTATAAAAGTGGATGGATGGGACTTTGGGTGATCTTCCCACTACCAATGCTGCGTGGGACCTGACAGTTGAAAAAACACACACAGTACACAGACACAAACGTACAGTACTCCCTGATATATAGCCTATTTGTGCTTTTTCTTGTGACTGAAGGATATACAGAATATTTTATCTCTTATGACACACACGCGTACTCCTGTCGTTCTCCTCATCTCTCCCTCTCACCCCTCACCCTCTCCTCACCTGACCCTGTGTCTCGCTCTGATGACATCACCTGGGCGGCCTGCTGAGACTCTGGTTTTAACAGCTGCTCTTGGCCCTTGCTCTCTCTCTCACATACACATGCATGAACACGTGCACACACACACACACCCTGTCAGCAGCACCTGATGGTATCATTTCAGTCAGTACTGTTTATCACATGGCTTTCATTACTCCTAGAACTGTTAGCTTTGCTCTGTCATTAGGTCAACTGTTGGGCTGCTTTACAGTTTGGAGTTGTGGTTGTAATGTTGCTCTCTCCTATTTATCTCTCTGTTTCTCTGTCTTTCTTGTTTACTCTCTCCATGTATGTGTCAGTAAGCAAAGCTTTAGTTCTGTCTACTTGAGGTTCATCATAGAATGAACTAGATGTTGTGGCCTTCTTGTTTTGTGTGTTTTCACTGTACATCTATTTCAGTGTGTGTGTGTGTTTATACATATCTTCTCTTTCCCTCCACAGAAGAAGATTGATACCTCTGCGTCCACACACACACACACACACACACACACACACACACACACACACACACACACACACACACACACACACACACACACACACACACACACACACACACACACACACACACACACACACACACACACACACACACCACAGTTCCACTTCCTGATTTATCACGTTTTATATGGAACTTCCAGACTCCACTCCACACTGGGCAGGAAAAACACAGGCTGAGGAACTCGCCTCCTTTAGGGAACACATCCAACCCCCCATCATGTTTTCACATTAGTCAGAGACTTATGCATGCTCTATCGCTCTCTCTCACTCTCTCTCCCTATATCTTTCTCTCCTTCTGTCTCGCTCGCTCTTTCTGTCTCTCTCTCCCTTGCTCTTTCTTTCTCTCTCTCATATTTTTCGCTCTCTCTCACTCTCTCACTCTCTCCCTATCTTTCTCTCTCCTCTCTCGCTTGCTCTTTCTGTCTCTCTCTCTCGCTCTTTCTTTCTCTCTCTTTCTGTCTCTCTCTCCCTTGCTCTTTCTTTCTCTCTCTCATCTTTCTCGCTTTCTCTCACTCTTTTTCACTCTCTCCCTATCTTTCTCTCTCCTCTCTCGCTCGCTCTTTCTGTCTCTCTCTCTCGCTCTTTCTTTCTCTCTCTCGCTCTTTCTGTCTCTCTCTCGCTCTTTCTTTCTCTCTCTCGCTCTCTTTCTATCTTCCTCTCTCCTTCTTTCTCATTCTTTCTCTCGCTCTTTCTTTCTTTCTCTCTCTCCCTATCTCTCTCGCTTTCTCTCTCGCTCTCTTTCTCTTTCTATCTTCCTCTCTCTCCTTTTGTTTTCTCTCTCCTCTTTTTCTCTTTTCATTTGCTCTTTCTCTCCTTCTCTCACTCTTCTCTTTTTCTCACCCTGTCTTTTGTTCTCTCTCTCTCTCTCTCTCTCTCTCTCTCTCTCTCTCTCTCTCTCTCTCTCTCTCTCTCTCTCTCTCAATTCAATTAGCTTTTTAGGCAAGACATAACAACGCACATATTGCCAAAGCGTACTTTGGAAATGTATAATATTAATCAATAGTGTCAACGGGACAACAGTAACAACAATAATCAAGGGTCCAAATAACCATATGTTGAACAATAACAGAGGCATAGAGGACATGTGCAGGTTGGTTGGTCTGTCAGACACCATCCCTCATCTTATGGCAGGCAGCAATGTAGTTTGCTGCCAATCCACAGCTCTCTGCATCCTCCACCAACAGGACAGGTAGCCTACTCTCATCAGAGAGGTCTTTGGAGCCTTGAATAAGGGTTTCAAATTTGGCGAAATGACACTCTCTAATTATTATTATTATTATTTTTTTTGACATATTGTCAGGAAATGCAGCTCTGTCTCAGCTCTGTTTCGGGTTCTGCTGTGGTCTCTCTCTCTCCGAACTAGTCAAACTCCCCTCTCCTTGCTATGTGTTGAATACATTAGCTACTCGGCTGGAACCAGGCGTTTTTGGCAACAGTTAGGCGATCTTGAATGTTCCCCCACTGAATATATTTGCAGTGGAGAAAAACCATATGTTGTGATAAAGTGAATGCCAGGGGAATGTGATTGTGATGTACTACTGGGATGCAAGGTTGTTGACGGGAGGCTATGCAAGCAGGCTTTGAGGTGTGTGTGTGTGCGTGCATGATGGGGGATAGGGGGTGTTGTTGTGTCTGACTGTATTCTGTACATGTATTTAAGTGTGTGTTCTCTCCCAGAATCTCCTCTCCTATGAACATCTCTAATTAACACTCTAGAAATGGAGGCTTTTCGGGCCTAAAATACCCCCCCCCCCCCCCCCCCTCAAGTTCCAAGTCCACTGAGAATACCTTTTTTCCTATATCCAAATCTGTCTTTGGGAGCCATTTCTGATGGCGGAAACAGATGTATCTTGTCTTGTGTTTGAAGCCTCCTTTCTCAGCTGTTTTGGGAGGATTTCAGTTATGCCTTGTGGTTAGGAGATCTATTCCTGTAGGACTTAAAGAGAGGGGAGAGATGTTGAAGTGGAGAGCAGAGCTACTATCACTGAATGAATGGGATCTTCTCTGCTAGCTAAAGCTCTACTTAATACTCAACTACTTAAAGCGGTTAGAAATTCCTAGGCTAAACCCCATTTAGAGAGCGACGTCTCTGTATGTCTCCGTCTGCCTCACTCTCTCTTTCTCTGTGCGCATGCATACGTGAACGTGTGTGTGTGTGTGTGTGTGTGTGTGTGTGTGTGTGTGTGTGTGTGTGTGTGTGTGTGTGTGTGTGTGTGTGTGTGTGTGTGTGTGTGTGTGTGTGTGTGTGTGTGTGTGTGTGTGTGTGTGTGTGTGTGTGTGCGCGCGCATTATCAAATTTGGCAATGTGTGTGTGTGTGTGGCCATATCTCTCTCATTGCCCAACAGTATAACCATAAAACCTTTAATCGTCTTTTCCAATGATCTCCCTCCTCTCCTTACTTTTACAATGTTGACATCATAAAGAGTGGAGAAAAATGCCTTGGTGTTGACTTTGTGGTTGGGACAGGGTTAGGCTGTAAAAGTAGATCAGGTGTCTGTTTGATTTACAGCTGTTTGATTTTGGACTTCAAAACCAGGAGGTGCACTTCCTTCTGGGCTGGGGAGAAAGAAGGACTACTAGAGATCATATCACAAGCAAACAATTTGCAAGATTTGAGACCAAACCACAACCAAATGATCTTCTGAACCACTACACAACACAACGGTCTAACACATTCAAACCACAACCAACGGTGGTTTGGTGCATGCTCTAGTTCTTTTGACCACAACCAAATGGTTCCGTAGATAAAACCATAAAATAAAACCGTCTACTGAAATTGAACAGCAACAACAATCCAGCAGTGAATTGAATATACTGTGAGACCAAACCACGACCAAACGTTTCAGAACAAAGACCAAACTAAACCACGACCAAACGTTTTAGAACAGAGACGAAACTAAACTGCTACCAAACGTTTTAGAACAGAGAACAAACCAAACTGCTACCAAACGTTTTAGAACAGAGACCAAACTCAACCACGACCAAACGTTTTAGAACAGAGACAAAACTAAACCACGACCAAACGTTTTAGAACAGAGACCAAACTAAACCACTACCAAATGGTTTAGAACAGAGACAAAACTAAACCGCTACCAAATGATTTAGAACAGAGACAAAACTAAACCACGACCAAACGTTTTAGAACAGAGACCAAACTAAACCGCTACCAAACGTTTCAGAACAGAGACCAAACTAAACCACGACCAAATGTTTTAGAACAGAGACCAAACTAAACCGCTACCAAATTATTTTGAACAGAGACAAAACTAAACCACGACCAACCGGTCCAGAAGTGCTAACCGATCTATTTGCTCTTCTAACTGCAATCACACGTGTTACTGGAGGAGACCAAACTCGACCACATCCAGACAGTAGAGCGGTTTGGACCATAACTAACTAACCATAACTAACCCGGTCTCCCAGACCAAAACATCTTTCATATCCCAGTATATGTGACAGTGTGCAGCTCCATACTACAGTCTGAGAGAGGGCTGCCTGGCTTGTCTCCCCTGCTAAAGAGCTCCGTTTCAGGCTAAAGGGGGTCCAGAGGTGGGGGCCCTTTCCTTAACATGTGTTGATGTATGGCTGGGCAGAGGTTAAGACACACACTACCCTTGTCCCCACACACGACCCCTCTCTCTCTGCACACACACACTACCCTTGTTCACACACACACACACACCGCCACTGTCCGAAATTGCAAGACAGCGCAAAAAGACAAGCTTAGAAAAACACCTGCCCAATTAAAGTCTGGCGTATCCAATTTCAAACAAGCCCATGGTCAGGAAGAGGGAGAAAAAACTGAGGCTGCCTGTTGCCTTTCAGCTTGGAGCAACCCCATGGGCCATCCTAGCCAATTGGCCTCACTAAACAGAACAAGATTGGCTTTATAGCATAGGATAAATATTAGACAGGGATTAGGGTAATCTGCCAAGAGGTAGAGGGCATTTTAAATAAACACACACACATATGAACACTCGCACACTTAACCACATACCCAGACTTAACACACACACGTTCGTACACACCACCGCCAACTCAGACGGTGTGTTTTGAGGGTGTAAAATGAAAGTGGCATGAAAAATGAAACAAGCCCTTGGGATTAGGGGTCAGACGGAGAGGTGGAGGAGGTAGAGCGGGGAGGAGAGAAGAGGAGAGGCGCGGCGAGGCGAGACAAGGGGTCTGATTCATAGACCCTAGGAGGTCCCTAATTCCTGTTCATCCTTGGTATTGAAGAGGTGATAGATACTCTTGGAAGGGGTCTAACTCTGACACCCCCAGCGCACACAACACATAGGCAACACCTACATGTCCACATACATACAAACACATTCCATCAACACCTGCACACACACACACACACACACACACACACACATACAATAATATTGACATTTGTAGGCCCTGGTAGAAGATGAAGTTCTTACATAACCACATCTGACAATTACTGAGACTTTGTCACTTGAAAAAGGGCAGCTAAAGAGGAACACTATTATTACACATTTGATACATGTTACGGCCAAATCCTAACTTGATACTCCAGAGAAAGATAGGTTTGAGTTGTGTATGTACATTTAGTGTACAAAACATTAGGAACACCTTCCTAATATTGAGTTGCACCCCCTTTTGCCCTCAGAACAGCCTCAATTTATCAGGGTATGGACTGCAAGGTGTCGAAAGTGTTCCACAGGGATGCTGGTCCATGTTGACTCCAATGCTTCCCACAGTTGTGTCAAGTTCGCTGGATGACCTTTGGGTGGTGGACCATTGTTGATACACACAGGAAACTTTTGAGCGTGAAAAACTCAGCAGCGTTGCAGTTCTTGACACACTCAAACTGGTGCGCCTGCACCTACTACCATACCCCGTTCAATGGCACTTAAATATTTTGTCTTGCCCATTCACCCTCTGAATGGCACACACACAATCCACACATACAGAATACACAAGATCAAAATCGTTATAAAGCAATTATCAGACTCCTCTTTGAATTGGTATATTTCTCCAAAACACAGTTGTCCAGAGTCTGCATAGACCTGCCAGGACCTTGGATCATTGGAGACACTCAAGTTTTTAAATCCCGTATCTCTTAACACATTCAAGAAAATAGGCATGGCCTCTAAACCTTCCAGCTGCCTACTGGACCCTATTCCAGCTAAACTACTGAAAGAGCTATTTCCTGTGCTTGGCCATCCTATTTTGAACAAAATAAACGGTTCCCTCTCTTCCAGATGTGTACCAAACTCACTAAAAGTGTCAGGAATAAAGTCTCTCCTGAAAAAGCCAAACCTTGTCCAAGAAATGTGTTTTAACTGTCGGCCTATATCGAATCTCTCATTCCTCTCAGAAATATGTGAAAAATCTTTCGCACAGGAACTCACTGCCTTCCTGAAGACAAATAATGTATATGGTTTTAGACCCCATCATAGTACTGAGACTGTGATCGTGGAGGTGGTAAATTACCTTTTAATGGTGTCAGACCAAGGCTCTGCATCTGTCCTCGTGCTCCTAGACCTTAGTGCTGCTTTTGACACCTCTTGACACCATCAATCACCACATTCTTTTGGAGAGATTGGAAAACCAAATTTGGTCTACACGGACAAGTTCTTGCCTGATTTCGTCAGGCAAGAACTTATCATCATCATTTATCATCATTTATCATCATTAGTCATTTAGGTCAACATTGGATCATTCAGAGATCCTCACTGAACTTCTGGAGAGAGTTTGCTGCACTGAAAGTAAAGGGGCTGAATAATTTTGCAAGCCCAATTTTTCAGTTTTTGATTTGTTAAAAAAGTTTGAAATATCCAATAAATGTCGTTCCACTTCATGATTGTGTCCCACTTGTTCTTGATTCTTCACAAAAAAAGATACAGTTTTATATCTTTATGTTTGAAGCCTGAAATGTGGCAAAAGGTCGCAAAGTTCAAGGCGGCCGAATACTTTCGCAAGGCACTGTATCTCTCCGATTTGGTTCTGCCATACATACCTACACGTACGCTACTGTCACAGGACACAGGCCTTCTTATTGTCCCTAGAATTTCTAAGCAAACAGCTGGAGGCAGGGCTTTCTCCTATAGAGCTCAATTTTTATGGAATGGTCTGCCTACCCATATGAAAGATACATACTCATCTCTTCATCTCTTCAGTAGGTCCTATGATTGAGTGTAGTCTGGCCCAGGGGAACGGCAAGGCACTGGAGTGACGAACCTGTCCCTGTCTCTGCCAGGCCACCGCTCAGTGCCTAGTTCCTCTCTCTGTTCATTCCTAGGTTCTTGCGTTTCTTGGGAGTTTTTCCTAGCCACCGTGCATCTACATCTGCATTGCTTGCTGTTGGGGTTTTTAGGCTGGGTTCCTGTATAAGCACTTTGTGACATCTGCTGATGTAAAAAGGTTTTGTATAAATATATTTGATTTGATGTCTCAAGGCTTAATAATCCCATTCATCTAAACTGATTGAAGTGGATTTAAATGTGACATAAATAATGGATCAAAGCGTTCACCTGGATTCACCTGGTCAGTCTGTTATGGAAAGAGCATAATGTTCACTCTTTGTATATCTCATGATAGGATTCTGTCTCTGTGATTGGCTGTTGATCATGCTCTTCTTCCTGTAACTCAGGGGGCTGTGAGCCAATCGCGGAGGCTTTTGCTGACCTGGAGGAGCCGCCCCTGCAACAGGAGTCTGCCACCAAGTTCATCAAAAAGAAATAGCCGTCTAAGAAAGTCGAGACCAAGACAGGTCAGTCAGGGGATGGACACAAACAAACTCAGACCCTGTGTGTGGAAATCTCATCCTTGGATTGTGATTCACCCTCCTTTAGCTCGTACAGTACAGTATATGACTGGTTTCATGTCTGCTGGGGCTGTTCTTATGCTGTGTTGAGATCGTGCTGATGCTCTTCTCATATTAGGCTCACACTGAGCTCAAGCTCTGTTCGGTGTCTTTCTTTCTCTCTTCCATCTGGTTCTACTCTCCTCCCTCCCTCCATCCCTCCCTCCCTGATTGGATGTAATAGCTGGCGAATTGCAATTTTTCCGGTCATTATCAAAGTTGAGATTTTTTTTGGGGGGGGGGGGGCTCCAAGTAGTTTTTTAATCAAATGAGTTAAAGCTGTAGTTGGACTGACTGCTGTAACTGAGGAGGAAAAGGCACAGTGTTTTCCACCCTCAGAATGGGACGTTTTTTTTCTGTTTGATTTCCAAGCATAATTTGTCGTGTCTGTGTGTGTGTGTGTGTGTGTGTGTGTGTGTGTGTGTGTGTGTGTGTGTGTGTGTGTGTGTGTGTGTGTGTGTGTGTGTGTGTGTGTGTGTGTGTGACTCAGATAAACAATCATCAGTTGTAGACAGACAGAAGGGAATTCCGTATTAAATTCCCATGTTGAGGAAATAGAGACTTAATTAAATAAATGAATGCAACAGACTGACAGCTCCTTCTGTAGCTGATGGATGTTAGAGGGATAGACTGCTACACACATGGCTCTTTCTCCACTTAGACACTCCTGGTTTGAATTGAGCACAAATCCATGTTTGTCTTTTCTAAGATGAAGTTGGATGGCTTTGAGGAGAACTAAACATGAGTGGTTAGAAGTGAGCAGATGTGTGTGTTATGTCGGCAGTCCATGACCCTTTTTGTGTGGTTAATCCACCCAGGCGTCGCCGCTAATGAGCTGAGCCCCACTGAGGAGGTGTGGGAGACACAGACGGGCGACGCTTGGGGATCGTTAAGAACACACGCATACACACTACACACTCAGACACTTCCTCTACATAAAGCCCACACACATACTCTGGGCACATGCATTTACATCCATACGCTCAATCACACCCAGATACAATTGAACAACATATATTTTTTCAGACCTCTTAGATCAAATGGCTGTCACATGCACACAATAGGGATGCGGCGCAATTAAAAATCCATTCCGCAAGCCAATTGAAAGAACCAGAACAAAAACACAGGAAAAACAAACAAACAAAATACGTGTATTTCCCCTGTTAACCCTAATGGAGAGAATACCACACAGACCACCACTCAACACACACTGAGGTAAGACTCTGTGAAGTGTGTTACACCATGATTCAGAGTTGTATTGGGTAGGCCATATGATGGCTTTTCATGTATGTGACTTAAGCCTTCTGCATGCTTCGGTTCCGAATGAGTGTGCTTGCATACTCACTTAAAAGACCTTCGCTTGAAAAACGAGAAAAAAGCGACAATGTTGAGACCCCGTAGTCAATATACACTTCCTCAAAAAAGTCAGAATTATTCTAAGAACTCAAGAAACCTGTAATTAATTTTGACATTTTTGTCGGAGATCTTAGTCGCGCAATTTGACATCTAACTAAGATGTTTGGTGCAGTATTTCCCAAGTGAAAAAATGTGCATGAAAACCATTTGTCTTGTTGAATGACAAAAAGCACTTTGAAGAATCCCTACTGTTGACCAATCACTGACAAATTGGCGTAGACTTCGGTTTGCCTCGAGAGAAAAAATGTGTGTGTGTACGAACAACCGGGAAAAAAAACATTTACGAAGACCAAAGACCAAAACATAACAAACTGTTCTGAACCGTTTCGGATGAGAAGCCATGCGGACACCTTTTCAAAAGAGCAGTGAAATGGATTGTTCCCTTTCTAGAGTCATTTAGGGAGAGTGGCACACTGAAGTGAGTGATGGTCAGGGTCTATTGATGATGCCTGTTGCTGGCGCAACCAAATTGGCAAAACACTACATTAAAGCAATAAATGACAAAAGGGAAAGTGAACAGGAAGCCGTAAAGAGGAAAAATAAGGCCCGACTAAAATGGTGTCTGCTCATCTTAGCTGACAGGGCAGGCTGTTCCATAACTGAGGGGCTTTAATAGGGAACTCTCCGTCCCCCTGCCGTGGTTCTGCATCTAGGTACAAACAGACATGCTCCTTGGGAGCGAAGTGACATCAATGGGTTGTATGGAACAAGCATGTCTGTCAGATAACAGGGGGCAAGGCATGCAGTGCTTTAAAAGGTAAGAGTAAGATTTTAAAATCAGACCGATACTTTACAGGCAGCCAGTGTATTGCAGATAAAACTTTGTGCCTTCTTGTGTTGGTTAAAATGCGAGCTGTAGTGTTCTGTACAAGTTGTACGCTTTTAATAGTAGTCTGAGCAGCAGGAAAGGAGGGCATTACAATAGTCTAATCTATTAGATGAAACTAATGCATGGACCAATATTTTGTCATCTGGTTGAGAGATGAAAGTATGCTGTTCTGGATATGCTTTTTATGTGGTTGTCAAGAGTTAGGCCGGGGTCAAAGCTAACACAAAGGTTTTTAACAACCATGTTTGGTGTGATGGGGCAACCATCAATGTTAACATTGAGGTCTGATACTTTATTTGAGTTTCTTGTGGCCAATTAGCATAATTTCTGTCTTATCAGAGTTTAAATGCAAGAAATTTGTTTTTCATCCAGTGTTTAACATCTGTAATGCAATTCTCAAGGCGGGCTGACTGTGACGTATCGTCTGGTTTAACTGATAAATACAACTGAGTGTCATCAGCATAGCAATGAATATGCATGTTGCGCTTACAGATGACATTACCCAGGGCTAGCATGTGCAGTGAAAATAAAAGGGGTCCAAGCACAAAACCTTGAGGAACGCCAAAACCAACCCTGTAACTTTTCGATTAATTATCCCCCAGCTGAACAAATTGATACCGCTCGGAAAGGTATAATTTGTTAGCCTGTTAAGAATCTGTACTCGTAGACCAACCAAGTCATCTAACATCTTAATGAGGATAGTAAGATCAATAGTGCCAAAGGCACCAGCAGTTAAATCTAAGAGAACAAGAATAAAGACATGACCACAGTCACAGGACAGCAGCAGATAATTTACTACTTCAACTTGTAGTAAGGCACTAAAGTAAAACTACAAAAAATGTGGCAAAGAAATACATGTTTTCTCCTGAATACTAAGTGTTAATTTGGGGGGAAATCCAACACAACACAAAACATCACTGAGTACCACTCTTCATATTTTCAAACATGGTGGTGACTGCATCATGTTATGAGCATGCTTGTCATTGCCAAGGACTAGGGAGTTTTATTTTTATAAAAATAAACAGAATAGAGATGGCCACAGAATGTATTTTATTTTTTACATTTGGATTCATAGTCCTACTTGAATAGTGGATAGCCTACATGATGACAGCCAAGTGTCTTTGAAAGTGTAATTGTCGGATGGGGATCACGTGACCCTTGAACGAGATGGCCACATGAACTAAGAGCACCGCACAAGTAGTTTTCAATTCTTAATCTAACCTCCACTTCAATTTAAAACTCCATTAGCTTTAGTCAAAAAGTATTGGCGGCTACAAAAGGCGACATTACAGTTGACATTTTACCCGGACTCGAGTAATAGCTGTGGAAAAAGCATGTCAAAGCCATGCTTTCTGAGCTGAGATCCCAACGTACAGAACTCAACATCAAATTAGATTCCATGAACTCTCAGCTCAGTGCGATCGGGGGCAAGGTGACAACCCTGTAAAACGCTTTGCCTGACATCAACAAGATTACCATCAACGCGAGCGCCTGGATGAGACAGAGGGGTGAATCTTATCCGTGGAAAACTTATTGCCAGACGCCATGGAAACAATAGCATCTTCTAAAAAATAAAACAGATCATCTGGAAGAAAAAAACAGAGGACCTGGAAAATAGGGGGCGAAGGGATAATTGTGTTCTATTAAATCTGTCCGAAAAAGAAGAGGGTAACATGCCACTGATCCGCTACCTGCAAGACAAACTTCCCGAATGGCTACACCTGTCCAACGACAGGCCCATAGAACTCGAGAGAGCTCACTGAGCACTGAGGCCCCCACCAGCAGCCAGACAACCACTGCACTCAATCACCATACGTTTCTTAAGTTTCATCAACAAGGAACGAGTCCTATTGGCAGCGAAAATCAACACCATTGCAGTGAGAAACGCTGTATGTTGCTAACTGTTCCCGTTTTTCGGGAAAACAGAATTGAGACTGAGCGTGGGGTTAATAGATCCAACGGAATATGTTGAGTTGTTTGGGATCTCGGCTGTGGTGTTCAGAGATTTATTTTCTGTACACCATTTATTTTAATTTTATGTGACTGCAGCTGTAACTATTATCCACCAATACCCAGAGATGTCTTGCACTAGAGTTCGATTATTGTTCAATGACGATGACTAGTACCTTAAATCTATTGACATGGAACTGCCATGGTCTAGGTCATGCAATAAAATGGAAAAAGATACTATGTGCTCTAAAAAAGGAAAAAGCAGACATCGCGCTATTACAATCAACACACCTCTGTGATGCCGAACATGCCAAACTCCGCAGAGCTTGGGTGGGACAGGTGTATTTCTCATCTTTCAAATCAAACAGTAGAGGCACAGCCATAATTATCCATAAGCATGTTCCATTCATAATTGACAAAAACATATCTGATCCGGAGGGGAGATTTATTTTGATAACTGGGTCACTGTATGGTCAACCAATTACTATCTTAAATATATACGCTCCTAACACAGATACTCCTGCTTTCATGTCAAAGATCATAACCCTGTTCAATGAGCATTGTGTTTCCTTTTGAGGGCTGGCTGGAGATTTTAATTGTACCCTTAACCCAACCTTAGACAAATCATCTCAAGTCCCCACCACAAACCATAGATCTGCAAAGATGTTGAACTCTCTTGCTAAAGAGATGGGACTGCTAGATATCTGGAGAGAGACTAATAGCTCATCTATGGACTATACATACTACTCTGATGTTCATAACACCTACTCTCATATTCATTACATTTTTATCCCAAAGATTTCCATAAATTCTGCCACGTGTACAATCGGACCCATAGCACTTTCAGATCATGCCTTTGTCCACCTCCGCTTTGACCTCTGCAAAAACAACCCGAGGTCAAAGAGCTGGAAATTCAACACCTCCATGTTATCAAACGAAGCGTTCCATACATTGCTAACTACATGGACAGACAACTACACACAAGACAACAAAGACTCTCCTGTTTCTCTGGCCACAATGTGGGACGCTGCCAAAGCCACACTGAGGTCATTTAATTGCATATGCTTCCTCTAAGAAAAAAGCAATGGAAGCACACAAGCTAAATCGTGAGAGGGAGCTGGAACGCTGTGAAAAGTACATAAACAATCCCAATAGCAATAGCCCTAGTAGATTGCTTGCTTACCAATTTAACAAAAAGAGTAGTCATGTCCAAATAAGATACATGTAACTTTTCATGATTTTTACTGCAAACTATATACTTCTGAGAGAAAACATACGAATGCAGAACACAATTCCTTCCTGGAGGGAATCTCGCTACCTAAACTATCAGAGACTGACCAAGAAGATCTCAACTCCCCCTTCACTCCTGAGGAGGTCCTGGAAGAAATTATCTCCATGCCATCTAACAAGTCCCCAGGCCCAGACGGATTCCCCAGAGAGTTCTACAAAGCTTTTAGGGCCCCAGCTCAGCCCTATCTTCATGCCAATGCTGGATGATTTTTGCAAAAACGGAGCTGTCCCAGACTCAATGGACACAGCTCGCATTACAGTGTTGCTCAAAAAAGACAAGCACCCTCTATCCTGCTCGTCCTTCCGGCCCATAAGCTTGTTGGATTTCCACTACAAAATAATTCCCAAATTGCTCGCCAAAACACTATGGCAGATTCCCTTTGGGACGTGGCACAAGACAAGGATGCTCGCTGTCCCCCTGCTCTACTTGTTGGGGCGGAGCCTTTGGCAGAGTTGATAAGGAGCAATCCAAGTATTATGGGGGTTTCTGCAGGCGGCCTGCAGCACAAGATTTCGCTCTACGCGGATGATGTCTTGCTCTACATATCCAACCCTGAGAAATATCTCCTGTTTTAGACACAATTGCTCAGGATGGCAATATAAGATACATTTGAACAAATCCACTGTTTGCTCTCTCAATATTACACCCAACAGCTCAATGAAGACACTCTGACCGTTCCAATGGAAGACACAAAGGTTTCAATACCTTGGGATCTTTGTAACACCAGATCTGAATCCTTTTCAAGGAAAATTATCTCCCACTCCTGGATCGAATCAAGAACGATCTCCAAACTTGGATCTTAGTCAGAAGAATCAATGTTATCCGTATGAACATCCTCCTTAGATTTAACTATTTATTTCAGATGCTCCCATGCTATCTCCCAGTTTCCTTTTTCAAAACAACTAACCAAAGCATCACCAAATTTATATGGGGCAATAAAAAACCTAGGATCAAGTTCTCCACTCTATCGAATCCTGAATCTAAGGGTGTTCTTGCCCTTCCCTCCCTTCAATTGTACTACTGGTCTGCCCAAATCTGCAACATGCTAACATGGATCACAGACAGACAAGAGTCAACGTGGATTCAGATAGAACCCCAATCCTGTGGTTCATTGCCCCTCAATTATATTCATTAATAACTTTAGTGAAGTGGGCAACATAGCCAAAACTTTTGTGATTTACAGCATCCTACTAGCGTGGAGGGACTGTAAGAAATACCTTGGCATTTCCTCCCAAATATGTTCTCACTCGCCTATAGTATGCAACCCGGACTTGCCAAAAGCCCTAAGTGATGCCAACTTTAATCTTTGGCATCCTCTAGGGATCAGGACCTTTTCAGACCTGTTTCATCAGCAAGCCACTACACTGAAATCCTTTCAAGAGCTCTGCAGTGAATTAATTTGGCCAAGATCCATTTTTTTATGTATATCTTCAAATTAGACATGTCGTTTCCTCATCATTTACTTCCAAGGGGAGGTTTAGAGCTGAATGAAGTTGAGACCCTTTCTGCTACACCACAATCCATCAAAGGCTAAATCTTTCTGAGAAAGGAGGCTCCTCCTTTACTCCTTTGAAAAGAATCTGGGTAAAGGACCTTTGTCTGACTATCAGTGATGTTATGGGCGGAGGTTTGCGACAGGGTATACTGCTCCTCTACTAATGTAAAAATGAAAGAATCTACATTTTATTACTCCCCAATGAGACTCCATAGAATGAACACAGAAATGTCTCCTGATTGTAAAAGATGTACCTCTGAAAGTAGAACCTATATGCATGTATTTTGAAGTTGTAAAGAGATTACCAGATTATGGAAATCTATATGTACTGCTGCACAGAAAATACTAGATGTACAGTTTGGTATGACCCCCTGTATCTGTCTTCTTAATGCCCAGTAGGACTTTGTTCTTGATCCTGACAGAGAAAATTTGTTTATGACTATAACATACTTTGCTAAGAAATGTATTATTCTATTGTGGGCTTCTAATACCTCTCATACATTTAAAATGTGGATTGACCAGATTGTTGACTTTCTCCCTCTTGAAAAGCTCACTTATGACCTCCACAAGAGACAGTCCATGTTTGATAGACTCTGGTCTCCACTACTCAGCTATATTTCAAATTGGACAGAGTCAATGGGGTGATTAGGGAAATGAGCAGAAACATGTTGTGTAAGGTGCTGTAAAAACTAATGATTTGCTCGTTGTCTACACGAAAGCTGGAAACGGCTAATAAGAACGGTGATTAGTGCTGCTGCAAGTTTGTTTTGTTTTATATTTAATTTCATCATATTATTTACGTCAGCCACATCTGTCAATGTGGAAAGTGTTTTGTTGGTTGATTGAAAAACAAGAAAACTTATCAAACATTTAAATAAATAAAAATAATGTGTAATTGTCTTAGTGATGCAACCTGATTCATGTCTTGCTCCAGTCTGAATTATTCTCCTCTCTTTTGAATCCTATCTGCTCCAAACAACCTACTAACCAGACCCCCATATCATACCCTGCTCCAGGGGTGGGTGGGCTGCCTGGGGTTTACCGCCGGCAATGGATATCTGTCTGTCTGAACGTCCTGTGGGCTTTATAGCCCACCTGAGGGGTGTGTGTCTCTCTCTCTTTCTCTCTCTCTCTGTCTCTGTCTCTCTCTCTCTCTCTCCGTGCCTCCTCTGTCCTCCCACTGTCAAACGTCATAAAAACAGAAAACGGAAATAATCCCTAATTAGTTTTGTTTGTAATGGAAATCTTCAGAGGAGGGAACTGTGTGGTTTGGGCCTAGAGAGAGAGAGCGTGGGCGCTCTGTCCAGGCATGTCCCTCTTACAACCAAACCACCACCCATCAGGGAGTGTGAGAGAGAGGTGGAAAGAGAAGGACATCCAAACCAATTTACATATATGAACTCATAGAGAGAATTTCCAGAACGGTGGGGTTACATGGCACACAACACAAAGCACACAGGCAAAAGCAGAAGGGGCTAAATGAACAAATCAACTTTACACCTCTATACCTCCCTCCTTCACCGTAGACAAACCACACACACACCTTCTACCTGTGGCAGACTTAAAGGTAATTAGACTCCAACCAACCCCTCTGTTAGGGTGCATGGGAGCCAGGAAGCACCTCTAGTACAGTTGAAAGGCTTCAAAAGGTGTCTTGGATAGAGCTGTGTCGCTGCTCGCTCTCCTTCTCTTTTCTTCTTCAGCGGCCTGGATGAAAGGGAGATGAAAGGGAGAGTGTCTCCTCTCTTCTTTCCTCCGAACCCCCCACGGCCCACCTGGGATCAAGGGACGCCACCTATACCAGACACACACAGTTTAGAGACAGAGAGGCATTGGGCCCCGTTCAATCAAAACTGCTAACAGAGTGTATGGTAGCTGAGACACAGACACATGAAAAGAGGAATGATGCTGACTGTGTTCCTGGAAGACTGGGTTCATTTCAATGATCAGTCCCGGTCTACAGTGACATGTCACCAACATGCCCTCTCAACTTTCACTGAAGCAGTACTTTATTAAACAGTGGATCACTGAAAGTCTCTCTCTCCCATTATTTCCTTATTCCCTCCATCACGGCCTGGAGGAGGAGGGCTGTGTGTTTATAAGGTCACTTCCTCTGAGGGCTCAGCCCAAACCCAATTACCCCCCCCCCCCCCCCCCTCACCCGAGTCAGTCTCCGGTCAGCAGCCACACAATACAGCTATTATCCATTAGCCATTAGCATCATCCCAATTCACATGCCTCTACTGCTGCCTCAGACCTCACCATTCAATTACCTTACTGTCATCTAGAAGATACCAGCTACCGCAAATACAGGGCCACGAGGTTTGTTCCATTAGCCCCATATTATTAGCCCTTTGCTGACATTACTCTCCTATTACTCAGAAGCAGGAGCAGCGACTGTGTCTTCTACAGCCAGACATTGACTGTTCCCCTCATACTACAAGCCCTGTAACAGTTTTCCTCATCCCCTCACTGTGTCTCCACGGCTGTGACCAAAGTATATGACCCATGGCTCACTGCTCGGCATGGGGGGGCCAAACGCTTGTGCAGACAGCTTTCTGGAAAGGGTGTGTGTGTGTGTGTGTGTGTGTGTGTGTGTGTGTGTGTGTGTGTGTGTGTGTGTGTGTGTGTGTGTGTGTGTGTGTGTGTGTGTGTGTGTGTGTGTGTGTGTGTGTGTGTGTGTGTGTGTGTGTGTGGGGGCAGGCGTATTTGGAAGCGGGAATTTGGGTCTGTTTTATGCTTGTATTTTTATTAATGGGGGCTGAGTAGGGAATATAGAGGCCTTCGATGCCAGACCCCCACGTCATACACACACAAACACACCTTCCCATCTGTGAAGACTCTTAGAGATAAAGTGTGTGTTTTGTCCAAGTGTAAGTGTGTTTATGCTATGTGTGAGCATGTGTAAACTCAGGAGCAGCATCGCCTGTGTAGTTGGGGTCAGAGAGCGAGCCCAGGGGCTGCTGGAAGCATCCATGCTTTGGGATAGAACAGGATACCGGCCACCTGAGTGGTACAGTGGTCTAAGGCACTGCATCACAGTGCTAGCTGTGCCACTAGAGATTATGGGTTGGAGTCTAGGCTCTGTCGCATCTGGCCGCAACCGGGAGACCCATGGGTCGGCGCACAATTGGCCCAGCGTCATCTGGGTTAGGGGAGGGTTTGGCCGGCAGGCATGTCCTTGTCCCATTGCACACTTGCAACTTCTGTGGCGGGCCGGGCACCATGCATGCTGACATGGTCGCCAGATGCACGGTGTTCCCTCCGACACATTGGTGCGGCTGGCTTCCCGGGCTAAGTGGGCTTTGTGTCAAGAAGCAGTGCGGCTTGGTTGGTTCGTGTTACGGAGGACGCACGGCTCTCGACCTTTGCCTCTCCCGAGTCCGTAAGGGAGTTGAAGCGATGAGACAAGACTGTAACTACCAATTGGATCCCACGAAATTGGGAAGGAAAAAAGAAGATACCAACTTTCTCATGGTGTCTGTCTCTCTGTCTGTGTCCGACTGTCTGTCTGCGTCCACAACCACTAGACTGTAACACCCGTATGTCATCCGTATGTCATTATATTCGTCATCAGATGATGTTTGTGATTGTACAACCATCTATAGTGTCTTTTTACATTGTGTAAGCCTTTAACCATCTGTTTATGAAGTACAGGAGGATGTAACCAGTAGATCGTGTTTTAGGCAGCAGTGAGCTACTGCTACAGTAGATCGTGTTTTAGGCAGCAGTGAGCTACTACTACAGTAGATCGTGTTTTAGGCAGCAGTGAGCTACTGCTATAGTAGATCGTGTTCTGGGCAGCTGTGTGCTACTACTACAGTAGATCATGTTTTAGGCAGCAATGAGCTACTGCTACAGTAGATTGTGTTTTAGGCAGCAGTGTGCTACTGCTACAGTAGATCGTGTTTTAGGTAGCAGTGTGCTACTGCTACAGTAGATCGTGTTTTAGGCAGCAGTGTGCTACTGCTACAGTAGATCGTGTTCTGGGCAGCAGTGAGTTACTGCTACAGTAGATCATGTTTTAGGCAGCAGTGAGCTACTGCTACAGTAGATCGTGTTTTAGGCAGCAGTGAGCTACTAATACAGTAGATCGTGTTTTAGGCAGCAGTGAGCTACTGCAACAGTAGATCATGTTTTAGGCAGCAGTGAGCTACTGCTACAGTAGATCGTGTTTTAGGCAGCAGCGAGCTACTACTACAGTAGATCGTGTTTTAGGCAGCAGTGAGCTACCGCTTACTGTAGATCGTGTTCTGGGCAGCAGTGTGCTACTGCTACAGTAGATCGTGTTTTAGGCAGCAGTGCGCTACTGCTACAGTAGATCATGTTTTAGGCAGCAGTGTGCTACTGCTACAGTAGATCGTGTTCTGGGCAGCAGTGAGTTACTGCGAGAGTAGATCGTGTTTTAGGCAGCAGTGAGCTACTGCTACAGTAGATCGTGTTTTAGGCAGCAGTGTGCTACTGCTACAGTAGATCGTGTTCTGGGCAGCAGTGAGTTATTGCTACAGTTGATCATGTTTTAGGCAGCAGTGAGCTACTGCTACAGTAGATTGTGTTTTTGGCAGCAGTGAGCTACTGCTACAGTAGATTGTGTTTTAGGCAGCAGTGTGCTACTACTACAGTAGATCATGTTTTAGGCAGCAATGAGCTATTGCTACAGTAGATCGTGTTTTAGGCAGCAGTGTGCTACTGCTACAGTAGATCGTGTTTTAGGCAGCAGTGTGCTACTGCTACAGTAGATCGTGTTTTAGGCAGCAGTGTGCTACTGCTACAGTAGATCGTGTTCTGGGCAGCAGTGAGTTATTGCTACAGTTGATCATGTTTTAGGCAGCAGTGAGCTACTGCTACAGTAGATTGTGTTTTTGGCAGCAGTGAGCTACTGCTACAGTAGATTGTGTTTTAGGCAGCAGTGAGCTACTGCTACAGTAGATCATGTTTTAGGCAGCAGTGAGCTACTGCTACAGTAGATGTGTGAGCAACTCCATATCAATGCTGCCGCTTTCCTTGTGTTTAACACAGCTTTGCTCTGTGATATTTTTGCTGGCTCAGGCTCCATTGATTGGGAATGAATGTGATGCCTAGTGTTGTAATGTTTCCCTAATGTTTCTGTCCAGCTTTACCTAATGGGTTACGTTTAGACCCACGCCGCTATTGCTAATGATGGAGTTGACAACAGTGCTCTAGACATGCGGGAAGTCAGGCAGGCCAGCTAGCGGATTGGGTTGCTCTGATATAGATGGTGAGAGATGTTGTCGGCATGCTGGGAGAATGTCAGGAGATTTTATGGGCGCCGGGAGAACTTGTGCGAATGGTGTGAGACTTTTTTTCTTTTGAACACAGGACCGTTGTGAGTCTTTTGAGAAATGACATTGCAAATAGCGCAAAAAGTTTCTATTAATGTAGGACTGGGGTGTTTTAGACTGTTGAGAGACTTTATTGAAAATGTTGTGTCTTCGTTCAAGACCTGTTGTGAGACTTGTTGTCATGTTATCGATGCGCCTCGAACCACAGAGGGTGATGTCATCCCACTTGTCTCCCACCCACTACATCCTTATTATCTGTCAGCCAATCAAGACCCTGACTCTTACTTTGACTTCCTGTCCAATAGAAATGCATAAAGTAGGATCTTAATTTGATCCCCCTTTTGCAGGATAACTTTCTTGCAGTGCAGGAAATGTAAAAACATGTAGTGTATTTAGGTTTAAAAAGACTTATGGAGATTGTAATTTTCACTTAGAAATGTCAGACTTCTATCAACCCCCCAAAAGGTCCATGAATTATAATCCACATAATAATTCACATTTTCTGTTGCTGCAGGATTATTTTCCTGCTGTAGCGGACTGGCTCAAATTAGAATCCTACATCTGTAAATAGTCCACATAGCAAGATTTTAAGAGTAGGCTCTTACATTTTACCTAACAATCAACCAATCAAATCTCAGATTCCATCAGTTGCCCAATCACAAGCCCTTCTCTGGCCTGTTTCACGTTGTTTTTTCAGCTGGTTTTCTTATTTGTTCTCTTTTTTTTTTGGTCAAAACATTCAGAGTTTAATCCCATGCTGTTCTCTCCCCCTTTTTCTGAGCAAATCGTGACATCTATCCAATTTTGTCCACACATCCCATTAAAATCCCATTAACTCCATTATTCCCGGGAACTCAGAGAGAGGGGAGAGACCAGGAGCTGTGGTAACCATGATAACCATCAGCAGCCATTCCCTCAGAGGTGGAAACACAGATGTGCCTCTTATTTCCCCGAATCCCAGGCGGGAAGCTAGCATGTGGGAAGAAGACAGTGTTTGTCCTGGTGTGTCTGTTTGCGCTGTCGCCGTAGGGAATCTCCTTGAATGAATGAATGCGCTTCCTTTGGGAATGTTTGGTTCGGATGGAGGGTTTCCAGTCTGCGAAACACTTCCAGTGCCGGGCAGCATATACATTCAATAGGATCCCAAAGGTCATTAGGTTCAGCCATTCTGCTGAAGAATGTTGTACTGCTGTAGCGGGTTGTGTTGAGGATACCTGTTGTTAAAAGTGAGTCCCAGTGTGAGTCTACACACTTGCATATGTGTGCAATATTTCTCTCTCTCTCTCACACACACACACACACACACACACACTCTTAACCACTTTGGGGTCCCATGTGCAGAGTATCGATTTTCTAAATAAAACAAGCTTGTGGGGAAGTAGGTCCTAGACAGAGGCAGGGGCGGGAGTTTGCTCTGTAATAAAAGCTGCTTTCGTTTGACAAGTTGTGCTTTTAACAGGAGACCTTTAATTTTTGCGAGAAGGAAGCAATGAATTGTAAAGTATACTTTTCCAGAGCTGGGCCGTTAAGTGTGCCGTGTACACCACTGCTCACGGGAACGGACCCGGCAATGGTTAACACATGTTATGTGTTTCTCCAGTCTCTTCAAGTTTCTCTCCCTTCACACACTCTCTCTCTCTCTCTCTCTCTCTCTCTCTCTAGAACCAGACCCTTGTCTCTCTCTCTCTCTCTCTCTCTCTCTCTCTCTCTCTCTCTCTCTCTCTCTCTCTCTCTCTCTCTCTCTCTCTCTCTAGAACCAGACCCTTGTCTCTCTCTCTCTCTCTAGAACCAGACCCTTGTCTCTCTCTCTCTCTCTAGAACCAGACACTTGTCTCTCTCTCTCTCTAGAACCAGACACTTGTCTCTCTCTCTCTCTCTAGAACCAGACACTTGTCTCTCTCTCTCTCTAGAAACAGAACCTTGTCTCTCTGGTTTAGGTCTTCCTATATCTCTCTGCCAATGTCCTTCTTTCACCATTCATTCTAAATTCCAAATCTCTCTTTCCAGCGCTTTTCTCTATAAGCCCCTTTCCATCTGATGTAACAACAACTGTGTGTGTGTGTGATGAGCAATGTCAGTCCGGCCATCCTGGTTTAGGAGAGGAGATGTGTCAGTTTGTACTGGGGGGCAGAGAGCAGATCAGGGGTGAGGGGTTAGGTGGGGGTTAATCGTCAGCTGTCACTTGCTATAAGTTGAGACATGAATATTGGAGTCAATGGGGGGTGGGGGAAGTTAGGCAGTGTGCACATGGACGGACGGACGGACGGACGGGGGGGGGGGGTCAGTAGCCACTGAGCTGAGACTGAGAACACATGCCTCCGCAGACACTCATACACACATACACACACACACACACATCCCGCTGGTCCAATATCCTCAACACCCCAACGAGCCCCCAAAGCCTCACCAGCAACCTCTGTATTGCCCTGGTGCCTTGGCCAAGGCCTATGTGTTGACATTGAGATTTGTTTAGGACCAGATGAGGAGGGAGGCAGGAGGAACAGGAGAGAGAAGGTGAAGGGAGGGAACAGAAAGGAGTAGAAAGAATTAGAGGAAAATAGCAAGGGTCCAAAGCAGGAGGCCAGTCCAGATGTGGAGCGTGTGGTTTTACAGTATGACCCCATCTCCATGGGGACCCAATAAGGTCAAAGTTCATGGAGTAAAAAGCTCTATTGGGGAGTGTTCAAAATATCAGCCTCTGTATAGACCACTAACTCTCTCTCTTTCTATCTCTCTCATGTGCTCTCTTTCTCTCTGTGCCCATTCCTTTCTTTCCCGCTGCCTCCCTCACACACCTTCTCCCCCTCATTGTCCCCAATTTCCCCTACACTTTCCCTCATTCTTCCCCTTAGCTCCTCTCTCCCTCCTCTTCCTCTCTCTCCTCAGAGCTGTCACAGTGGACATGATTAGTTTCCATCATTAGTCCTATAGAGGCTGGGCTGTGCCCCATGGCAAATACTGAGCCATGGAAAGGAGAGCCATTTCCAGGTACACGTACACACACACACACACTTTCACATACACACAGCACATAATCTCCGACCCAACACGCGTACACACACACACGAGCCAAGCAAGAGCTGTGTGGATGGCGGGCCCTGTTGGGCACATGGCTTTAATTGTGTTAATTAATTAGATCTGACGAGCACCAACTGTGCAAACCAAAGAGGAAACCTTAGAGTGACGCAGGGAGAACGTTGGGGAAACGCTGGCAGGAAAACACTGGGGAGGTTCCCTTCTCTCTCTGTGGCCGGCTGCCATGGGCCAGTGTCTGGGACAGAGGGCTCTGTAAGCATCTGCAGGGTCACACACACACACACACACACACACACACACACACACACACACACACACACACACACACACACACACACACACACACACACACACACACACACACACACAGTCTCATGCATGTTCTTACCAAAGCTTCCTTGACATGCTCTCTTGTGTAAACCTGGCCCAGTCTTTTACTCTGAAACTGATGCCACACACAACTATTACTTACCCACTTCAATGACCTTTGTAAGACACACACACACACACACACACACACACACACACACACACACACTGGCTACTGACTCATGGGGACTTTGTGGTATGTACACACACACACACATATACTGAGATCAGGGTTGTTGTCCGTGCTGGTAGAGGTGGGTAAGGGTTGAGTGTAACGTAGTGTGTTATGTCCACTCTGTCCCCTCTACAATCACTTCCTGTGTGTTGAAGCCTGGCTGTCCTTTGTTCTGTCTAAATCCCTCTTCCTGCCCCATCCTGATCCTGCCCACCCCACCCTACTGCAGGACAGGTCAGCACATCTGTGTGCGTGCGTGTGTGTGAAGGGATAGGTTATGTGTGTCTCACACTGGCACACACGCCCAACACATGGACAATGTCAAGCTGATAAGTATGAGCTCATCTCTCTGAACAAGAGTCTCTCTCTCTCACACACAACAAACCATAAGAGACACGGTTACTTTCTGTTGAGTTTGTAGGGAAACTCCCTCTGATAGAGGGCATGTCTTTCTCTCTCTCTCTCTCTCTCTCTCTCTCTCTCTCTCTCTCTCTCTCTCTCTCTCTCTCTCTCTCTCTCTCTCTCTCTCTCTCTCTCTCTCTCTCTCTCTCTCTCTCTCTATATATATATATATATATATATATATATATATATATACACACACCTACACACACACACTGCTATTTTTCCATCGTTTATGCTGAGGGGAGTTATGTGCAGATGTTAATAGCTGTGTGTGTGTGTGTGTGTGTGTGTGTGTGTGTGTGTGTGTGTGTGTGTGTGTGTGTGTGTGTGTGTGTGTGTGTGTGTGTGTGTGTGTGTGTGTGTGTGTGTGTGTGTGTGTGTGTGTGTGTGTGTGTGTGTGTGTGTGTGTGTGAGACACACTGTCTTGTGGAATGAAAGGAGTTTTCTTGGAAGCACTGGGTCTGGGTTACCCTGTGGGTGGAGTAATATGGCTGTTTTTGTGTGTGTGTGGTGTCTGGGTGTACGTGTGGGTGTGTGTGGGTCTAGGTGTGTCTGGGTCTTGTGTGTCTGTGCGTGTGTGTGTAGGTGGTTAGTGTTTCTATAAAGAAGTACACACACTTGTACATTTGCCAGTTCATTTGCCCCCCCCCCAATTAGTACATCTCAGTGAGGTTTTATATACTGTCGTCACTCAACAGAGACATGGATTAAAGCAGCCACCCAGTTCTAACCACTGGAATGCTATTTTATGTTCTCTGCTGTCTGAACTAAGTCTGGTGTTCATGTCCATAGGTGTTATGCAAGTATGCCATTACTGTGGATGTAGCCTACAGCACTCTTTCCCAACTCCAGTCCTCCAGTACATCCAGTAACTCCAGTACCTCCAGTACATCCAGTCCTCCAGTACCTCCAGTAACTCCAGTACCTCCAGTACATCCAGTCTTCCAGTACCTCCAGTACCCGCAGTAACTCCAGTACCTCCAGTACATCCAGTCCTCCAGTACCTCCAGTACATCCAGTCCTCCAGTACCTCCAGTACATCCAGTCCTCCAGTACCTCCAGTACATCCAGTCCTCCAGTACCTCCAGTACATCCAGTCCTCCAGTACCTCCAGTACATCCAGTCCTCCAGTCCTCCAGTACATCCAGTCCTCCAGTACCTCCAGTAACTCCAGTACCTCCAGTACATCCAGTCTTCCAGTACCTCCAGTACCCGCATCTCAGTCCTCCAGTACATCCAGTCCTCCAGTACCTCCAGTACATCCAGTCCTCCAGTACCTCCAGTACATCCAGTCCTCCAGTACCTCCAGTACATCCAGTACCTCCAGTACCTCCAGTACATCCAGTCCTCCAGTACCTCCAGTACATCCAGTCCTCCAGTACCTCCAGTACATCCAGTCCTCCAGTACCTCCAGTACATCCAGTCCTCCAGTACCTCCAGTACATCCAGTCCTCCAGTACCTCCAGTACATCCAGTCCTCCAGTACCTCCAGTACATCCAGTACCTCCAGTACCCGCAGTAACTCCAGTACCTCCAGTACATCCAGTCCTCCAGTACCTCCAGTACATCCAGTCCTCCAGTACCTCCAGTACATCCAGTCCTCCAGTACCTCCAGTACATCCAGTCCTCCAGTACCTCCAGTACATCCAGTCCTCCAGTACCTCCAGTACATCCAGTACCTCCAGTACATCCAGTCCTCCAGTACCTCCAGTACATCCAGTCCTCCAGTACCTCCAGTACATCCAGTCCTCCAGTACCTCCAGTACATCCAGTCCTCCAGTACCTCCAGTACATCCAGTCCTCCAGTACCTCCAGTACATCCAGTACCTCCAGTACATCCAGTCCTCCAGTACCTCCAGTACATCCAGTACCTCCAGTACATCCAGTCCTCCAGTACCTCCAGTACTTCCTGTCCGCCAGTCCCTCCAGTCCTCCAGTACCTCCAGTACTTCCTTTCCGCCAGTCTCTCCAGTCCTCCAGTCCTCCAGTACTTCCCGTCCGCCAGTCCCTCCAGTCCTCCAGTACCACCAGTACTTCCCGTCCTCCAGTACCTCCAGTCCTCCAGTACCTCCAGTACTTCCCGTCCTCCAGTACTTCCAGTCCGCCAGTCCCTCCAGTCCTCCAGTACCTCCAGTACCTCCAGTACTTCCCGTCCTCCAGTACTTCCAGTCCGCCAGTCCCTCCAGTCCTCCAGTACCTCCAGTACTTCCCGTCCTCCAGTACCTCCAGTCCTCCAGTACCTCCAGTACCTCCAGTACTTCCCGTCCTCCAGTACTTCCAGTCCGCCAGTCCCTCCAGTCCCTCCAGTCCTCCAGTACCTCCAGTACTTCCCGTCCTCCAGTACCTCCAGTCCCTCCAGCCCTCCAGTACCTCCAGTCCCTCCAGTTCTCCAATCCCCCCGACAGCACACATTTTTGTTGTTCCCCGGACAAACTCACCTGATTAAACTCATTGAGTATGTTTACATGCACACAAATAATTAGATTTTTAAACTGATTATGGTAGTAGGCAGATTATGCCATAGTCATGTAAAGACCTTACTCTGCTTATCAAAATCGAAGTAAGCATACATTGGTTAAAATACCTGGTTTTCTGACTTTTGAATTATTAGGACATGTAAACACCTTAAGCGGCATTTCAGCGGTGTCTTTGATCTGCGGATGTGCCAGCTGAGAGCCTCCCTCGTTAGCGTGGGTGAAGTGAGTTCGGATCAACTGAATGTATGCGTCTTAGAAGTCATTTTCACATACAAACGTTATATGTCCCAACAAAAATAACACATTCGCTGTCGTAGAACCTTTATTCTGCATTTAGCAGAGTGCCATCAAGTAGCCTGATTTCAGATGTGTCCATGTAAACAGGACAATTCGGGAAATCGTTCTTCCTGCAATTATTATATTAATCTGACTAATTCACAATAATCACATTATCGTGTGCATGTAACCACACTCATTGAAGGCTCGATGATTAGTTGACCAGTTGAATCAGGTGTGTTTGTCTTGGGCTACAACAGAAATGAGGGCTGTTGGAGGACTGGAACCACTGGTCTACAGTATATGCAAATGTGTATTAAATGTGTGTGCTTGTGGTCTATTTATTTATTCAGTTAGTTGATTTGATGGAGACAGATTCAACCATTGACACATTGAGTCATCAACTCATCAACAGTCAGGTACATTGTATCTGCTTTTAATGCTAATTCACAGCCTCAGCCCCTAGATGGAATTTACAGAAATATTCTCTAAGAGGAGAGTTGATTTTTCTGTAACATTAAAGGCACATTGTGAGAACGTTGATGTGACAACGTTGACTTTGAACAGTCCCTGGCCAGTCAGTGTGATGTGGGATGAATGAAAGGGTTCATTGGAGAGGCAGTGGAGCCAGGGAGATTCACCCCAGGGCGACCTTTCTGTCAACTTGTGGTTTAATTCTCCACTACTGCTCATCTGACGAGAGAGAGAGGGAGGACGGTACTAGGGAGGGAGGGAGGACAGTACTAGGGAGGGAGGGAGGACGGTACTAGGGAGGGAGGGAACCAGTACTAGGGAGGGAGGGAGGACGGTACTAGGGAGGGAGGGAGGACGGTACTAGGGAGGGAGGGAGGACGGTACTAGGGAGGGAGGGAGGACAGTACTAGGGAGGGAGGACAGTACTAGGGAGGGAGGGAGGACAGTACTAGGGAGGGAGGACAGTACTAGGGAGGGAGGGAGGACAGTACTAGGGAGGGAGGGAGGACGGTACTAGGGAGGGAGGGAGGACGGTACTAGGGAGGGAGGGAGGGAGGACGGTACTAGGGAGGGAGGGAGGACGGTACTAGGGAGGGAGGGAGGACGGTACTAGGGAGGGAGGGAGGACAGTACTAGGGAGGGAGGGAGGACAGTACTAGGGAGGGAGGGATGACAGTACTAGGGAGGGAGGGAGGACAGTACTCGGGAGGGAGGGAGGACGGTACTAGGGAGGGAGGGGGATGGTACTAGGGAGGGAGGGATGATGGTACTAGGGAGGGAGGGAGGACAGTACTAGGGAGGGAGGACAGTACTAGGGAGGGAGGGAGGACAGTACTCGGGAGGGAGGGAGGACAGTACTAGGGAGGGAGGGAGGCAGTACTCGGGAGGGAGGGAGGACAGTACTAGGGAGGGAGGGGGATGGTACTAGGGAGGGAGGGATGATGGTACTAGGGAGGGAGGGAGGACAGTACTAGGGAGGGAGGGAGGACGGTACTAGGGAGGGAGGGAGGACGGTACTAGGGAGGGAGGGAGGACAGTACTAGGGAGGGAGGACAGTACTAGGGAGGGAGGGAGGACAGTACTAGGGAGGGAGGACAGTACTAGGGAGGGAGGGAGGACAGTACTAGGGAGGGAGGGAGGACGGTACTAGGGAGGGAGGGAGGACGGTACTAGGGAGGGAGGGAGGGAGGACGGTACTAGGGAGGGAGGGAGGACGGTACTAGGGAGGGAGGGAGGACGGTACTAGGGAGGGGAGGGAGGACGGTACTAGGGAGAGAGGGAGGACAGTACTAGGGAGGGAGGACAGTTCTAGGGAGGGAGGGAGGACAGTACTAGGGAGGGAGGGAGGACAGTACTAGGGAGGGAGGGAGGACAGTACTAGGGAGGGAGGGAGGACAGTACTAGGGAGGGAGGGAGGACAGTACTAGGGAGGGAGGGGGATGACAGTACTAGGGAGGGAGGGATGATGGTACTAGGGAGGGAGGGAGGACAGTACTAGGGAGGGAGAGGATGGTACTAGGGAGGGAGGGATGATGGTACTAGGGAGGGAGGGAGGACAGTACTAGGGAGGGAGGGAAGACAGTACTAGGGAGGGAGGACAGTACTATGGAAGGAGGGAGGACAGTACTAGGGAGGGAGGGAGGGCAGTACTAGGGAGGGAAGACAGTACTAGGGAGGGAGGGAGACAGGACTAGGGAGGGAGGGAGGACGGTACTAGGGAGGGAGGGAGGATGGTACTAGGGAGGGAGGGAGGATGGTACTAGGGAGGGAGGACAGTACTAGGGAGGGAGGGAGGACGGTACTAGGGAGGGAGGGAGGATGGTACTAGGGGAGGAGGATGGTACTAGGGAAGGAGGGAGGAGGGGAGGGAGGGAGGACGGTACTAGGGAGGGAGGACAGTACTAGGGAGGGAGGATGGTACTAGGGAAGGAGGGAGGATGGTACTAGGGAGGGAGAGAGGACAGTACTAGGGAGTTAGGACAGTACTAGGGAGGGAGGACAGTACTAGGGAGGTAGGTAGGACAGTACTAGGGAGGGAGGGAGGACAGTACTAGGGAGGGAGGGAGGACAGTCCTCGGGAGTTAGGACAGTACTAGGGAGGGAGGGAGGACAGTACTAGGGAGGGAGGGAGGATGGTACTAGGGAGGGAGGGAGGATGGTACTAGGGAGGGAGGGAGGATGGTACTAGGGAGGGAGGGAGGACAGTACTAGGGAGGGAGGACGGTACTAGGGAGGTAGGACAGTACTAGGGAGGGAGGACGGTACTAGGGAAGGAGGGAGGATGGTACTAGGGAGGGAGGGAGGACAGTACTAGGGAGGGAGGACAGTACTAGGGACGAGGTAGGGAGGACGGTACTAGGGAGGGAGTGAGGATGGTACTAGGGAAGGAGGGAGGATGGTACTAGGGAGGGAGGGAGGACAGTACTAGGGAGGGAGGACAGTACTAGGGACGAGGGAGGGAGGACGGTACTAGGGAAGTAGGGAGGATGGTACTAGGGAGGGAGGGAGGACCGTACTAGGGAGGGAGGGAGGACAGTACTAGGGAGGGAGGGAGGACAGTACTAGGGAGGGAGGGAGGACAGTACTAGGGAGGGAGGGAGGACAGTTCTAGGGAGGGAGGGAGGATGGTGCTAGGGAGGGAGGGAGGACAGTACTAGGGAGGGAGGGAGGACAGTACTAGGGAGGGAGGACAGTTTTAGGGAGGGAGGGAGGACAGTACTAGGGAGGGAGGACAGTTCTAGGGAGGGAGGGAGGGAGGACAGTTCTAGGGAGGGAGGGAGGACAGTTCTAGGGAGGGAGGACAGTTCTAGGGAGGGAGGGAGGACGGTGCTAGGGAGGGAGGGAGGACAGTTCTAGGGAGGGAGGGAGGACGGTGCTTGGGAGGGAAGGAGGACAGTACTAGGGAGGGAGGACAGTACTAGGGAGGGAGGACAGTTTTAGGGAGGGAGGGAGGGAGAATGGTGCAAGGGAGGGAGGGAGGACAGTACTAGGGAGGGAGGGAGGACGGTTCTAGAGAGGGAGGACGGTTCTAACTCCAAAGAGAGATCAGTTGTCACTCACATAGGGACCTCTCTTACCTCAGTGGCTGTGTTTACACAGGCAGCCCAATTATTGGCAAAAGAGATGATCTGATTGGTCAAAAGAATTCAGAATTGGGCTGTCTGAATAAATGCAGCAAAAGAGACCCAACCTTACTTACCAGAAAATACTGTCCTTCTCCAACTTTCAACACTGTATTTCAAAGAGAGACCTTAACTATTCACTGTAGATGTCCATTGGCTGTAGAGGAGAAATGTGCCCATCTCATTGGCTGATGTGTGACTCTCATGTTTGATATGTAACCCATCAGCACTTTTCAGACTGCAGACAAAACCCTGCCCCTGGTTTCTCCCGGCAACAGCAGAGGGTCAGACTGAGGGCATGTGCGTTTTTCCTTCCATGCATATTTCTCATCTGATAAGTGCAGCCAGAATACCACACTGTGATTTATGGGTTGCTCGGTTAGTGTGTGTGTTAGAGATATGAACTTGGTTGTCTGTGTGTGTGTGTGTGTGTGTGTGTGTGTGTGTGTGTGTGTGTGTGTGTGTGTGTGTGTGTGTGTGTGTGTGTGTGTGTGTGTGTGTGTGTGTGGGGGGGGGTGGGGTAACGTGTCTGATAATTAGTGTCTGTGTCTCCCGTCATCCCCATGTAAAGATGACCTTTTGTGGCCTTTCCAGGCAGAGTGGACGTGTGGTCCCCCAGAGCCTAGAGGCTGCTTCCTCCTCGAACTAGACCTGACCGACTGTCTGGCTGACTGACTGAAACCTCTTCGCACTCCCTCTGTGCTCTCTCTCTCTGTCTCTCGGTGTGTCTCTCTCTCTCTCTCTCTCGGTGTGTCTCTCTCTGTCTCTCTCTCGGGTGTCTCTCTCTCTCTCGGTCTCTCTCTCGGTCTCTCTCTCGGTCTCTCTCTCTCTCTCTCTCTAGGTCTCTCTCTCTCTCGGTCTCTCTCTCTCTCTCGGTCTCTCTCTCTCGGTCTCTCTCTCTCGGTCTCTCTCTCTCTCGGTCTCTCTCTCTCTCGGTCTCTCTCTCTCTCAGTCTCTCTCTCTCTCTCGTTGTGTCTCTCTTTCTCCCCCTCTCTCTCTCTCTCTCTCTCTCTCTCTCTCTGTCTCTCTCTCTCCCTCTGTCTCTCTCTAGGTCTCTCTCTCTCTCTCGGTCTCTCTCTCTCTCTCTCTAGGTCTCTCTCGGTCTCTCTTTCTCCCCCTCTCTCTCTCTCTCTCTCTCTCTCTCTCTCTCTCTCTCTCTCTCTCTCTCTCTCTCTCTCTCTCTCTCTGTCTCTCTCGGTCTCTCACGGTCTCTCGCTCTCTCAGTGTCTCTCTCTCTCCCCCTCTCTCCCTCTCGGTCTCTCTCTCTCTCTGTCTCTCGGTCTCTCTCTCTCTCCCTCTCTCTCTCTCCCTCGGTCTCTCTCTCTCTCTCTCTCTCGTACAGCCGTCATAGCTCAACACCTATATTGGTGGATCTACCACTACATGAGCCTGACCCTTCCCTTCTCTCTCAGGCCTCTGTAGTGGGACGGCCTGAGGCAGGGGGTTTCTGGGTGGGTGCCCCAGGTCACTGCCCCCATGTCGGACCTCTACCTGGAGCTCAGGGGTTAGGTGACTGGGAGGCCTGTGGGTTAAGGGGTTGTGTGTGTGTGTGACCTCAGCACCATGCTATGGGCAGTGTGACAGTGATTTGTAGCGACATCTGTTCCCCAGTAGGACCGCAGTTGACCAACATTAGAGTCAGCCCTGTTGTGTGTGAACATGTTACAGAGAGGGCTTACAGGGCAGTTTATACACCCTGAGCCAATCAGATCATCTAAAACCAACACACAGTTAAAGCCCCACAGCTGCCATGGCAAACACAAACAGTCAAGTGCCCTTGACCTCAGTCACACTCACACCCATATATACATGCACACACACACACACACACACACATACACGCACACACACACACACTGGCCTCACTCCTACACTATGCTGCTGCAACTCCCTGCAATGTGAATCTATGAAATACAGTTAAGTTTTGAAATCAAATATTCAGATGATAAATATTTTTTCTTTGAAATTGTAATATAATTTCCACACTTCACTAACACGACACACTGCACTGAATTACTGATATTTTCAAGTATTTTAAGTAGATAGTTTGAGTAGATATTTACTGCATTTTCATCTAAATTGGCCTTTAGTCCAGTGCTCCATAAATCCTGATCTAGGAACAGCTTTCCTAATCCTAATGCTAATGTCCAACACTAGAGGCTGAGGCGTAACAGATCTCAGGCCAGTCCTTAGGAGTGACTGTTATTTAGTGAACAGGTCAGGGAGTGGTGTGAGGTGTTGACAGGTGGAGAGGCCACAGGAGAATTAATGATGTTTATTTGTTGGTTTTTAACTGGAGAGGGAGCCATAAAGCTGTAAATCACACACACACACTCTCATACACACACACACACACTCTCATACACACACACACACACACACACACACACGCTCTCATACACACTGGACGAGTTGAAGTGTAAGAGAGACAGCAGGTTTCCACAAGCTCTCTGTGTACACTGAGCCAAGTATATCATGTGCGCAGCAGTCGACAGAGAGAGGGGGGAGGGAGTGAAAAGGGGAGAAGAGAGAGGATGAGGGGATGAGGAAGACGAAGTGAGTGAGGGGGGAGAGAGAGAGAGAGAGAGAGAGAGAGAGAGCGGGAGAAGGATTAAAGGGGTGAGAAAGTGGGGAGGAGAGCACAACAGTTTGAGAGAAAGAGCGAGTGATGGAAACAGAGGAAGAGGCGGGGGATCAAAAGAAGAAAAAATACGCAAATGAGTGAAAAGGGAAAAGAGCTGGAGAGTCCTCCTTGCCTGGATAATAAATTGTTCACGGTCTGTGGCATTTCAACATTTTATGTTCTCCCCGCTATAAAAAGTAATCAATTTGGTCTAAATCACCCCTTACCTAAATGTCAGAAGGCAGGAGGAGGAGGGCTCTCTTACAACCCAGAAAAGAGGGAACAAGGGAAAAAATGAGTGAAAGACACAAGAAGGAAATTAGAATGATGTGTTCAAATCTGGTCATGGTCACAACAAACCAGCGTGCACACAGCCAACGTAACGCAAACTGACGTTGCGGAAACGTTGTGGGCCAAGCTGGAGAGAACCCAGCATGGTTATTCGATATGTCTTCCATATCAGAGGAAATGGATCATTAACCCAATAGGAGTTATTTATGGAGCGGAACATGCAGGATACTGCTGTGGTTCAGGAGAACATGTGCTGGTTCTTTCCAATTGTGAATCAAGCTGTGTCTCAAAATCCTGTGTTTGGATCTTGACCTCCGTGACCTTACAAAGTCCAGTTATTCTTATCCCATTGCCAGTAGATTAACACATATTGGTCTAGATTTAAACCAAAAGGCTTCTATTCGTCGATTGGTTTTAAAGATATTGGTGCAGGCAGACCCAGCTATCCATTCTTCCCAAACCTAGTAACAAAAACTAGGAGAAATGCCTGCAATGATGCCCAGAACCAGGACTATTGGATCAACTGTGCCCATATACACTACCTTCCCCTAGTAACTACACACACACAGAGACACACAGACACACACACACTGTGAGCCTCACTGCCAATCAGACACTCAACCCCTAGCTCTGCGAAAGTCTTTTATTAGTCTTTTATTGGTATATGAAGGCCGTGGTGTACCGGTAAGACACAGGAATACTAAATAGACTGTGTGTCACTCAGAGACAGGCGTTTGGGCTATAGGATGACTGTTGGAGTCAGAAAGTCATAAAGTGGGCCTCTGCTGGGTTGGGCTGTACTGTACTGTGTGCCAAGGTGCTGACATACTATAGTGACGGCTTCCCGCTTTTCTCCCCCTCCAGCTATCCCTGCAGGTCATGTTAGGTTGGGAGGGTGGAAGGAGGGGCTTCTCAGGGGCTTGTTGGCTGTTTAGGGATGTAACCAAGGGCAGCCGTAGTGGAGGAGATCATGTCTCTGGCCCCTACAATAATGTGTTGAACTCCCTCCTACTGTGGAGTTTTTAATTAGTGCTGAAGCAGGCAAGTAGGCTTCTCTCCGTGTGTGTGTGTGTGTGTGTGTGTGTGTGTGTGTGTGTGTGTGTGTGTGTGTGTGTGTGTGTGTGTGTGTGTGTGTGTGTGTGTGTGTGTGTGTGTGTGTGTGTGTGTGTGTGTGTGTGTGTGTGTGTGTGTGTGTGTGTGTGTGTGTGTGCGTGTGTGTGCGCGTGCGTGCGTGATTTATTTGTGCTCTCCTGCTTGTGTTGCTAGTGGTAACAGAGTGTGTGTGTAGAAAAGCGGAGGCAGGTTTCCCACCCTGGCGGCCAGCAACCCTGCTGTGACCAGCTCATAGCCCCTAACACTGCAGTAACACACCCTGCAGACACACACCCTGCAGCGACACTGATTAAAGTGGCAAAGTCAAATCAAACTGTACTTGTCACATGCGCCGAATTCAACAAGTGTAGACCTTACCGTGAAATGCTTACTTACAAACCCTTAACCAACAGCGCAGTTCAAGAAGAAAATATTTACCAAGTAGACTAAAATAAAAAAACATGTAATAAAAAGTAACACAATAAGAATAAGAATAACGAGGCTATATTCAGGGGGCACCGGTACCGAGTCAGTGTGGGGGGGTACAGGCTAGTTGAGGTCATCTGTACATGTAGGTGGGGATGAAGTGACTATGCATAGGTAACAAACAAACAGTGTACTAGAGGGGGGGGGGTCAATGTAAGTTGTCTGGTGGCGATTTTACGAATTGTTCAGCAGTCCTATGGCTTTGGGGTAGAAGCTGTTGAGGAGCATTTTGTTCCTAGACTAGGAGCTCCTATACCGCTTGCCATGCAGTAGCAAAGAAAAGTCTATAACTTGGGTGACTGGAGTCTGTCAATTTTTGGGCTTTCCTCTGACACCGCCTATTATATAGGTCCTGGATGGCAGGAGGCTTGGCCCCAGTGATGTACTAAGCCGTTCGCACTACCTTCTGTAGCGCCTTTGGGTCAGATGCCGAGCAGTTTCTATACCACACGGTGACGCAACTGGTCAGGATGCTCTCGATGGTGCAGCTGTAGAAGCTTTTGAGGATCTGGGGACCCATGCCAAATCTTTTCAGTCTCCTGAGGGGGAATAGGTTTTGTCGTGCCCTCTTCATGACTGTCTTGGCATGTTTGGTTCATGGTAGTTCACCAAGGACACCAAGGAACTTGAAACTCTCAACCCGCTCCACTACAGCCCCATCGATGTTAATGGGGGCCTGTTTGGCCCGCCTTTTCCTGTAGTCCACAATCAGCTCCTTAGTCTTGCTCACATTGAGGGAGAGGTTATTGTCCTTGCACCACACTGCCAGTTCTCTGACCTCCTCCCTATAGGCCTTCTCACCGTTGTCGGTGATCACTGTTGTGTCTTCAGCAGACTTAATGATAGTGTTGAAGTTATGTTTGGCCACGCAGTCGTGGGTGTATAGGGAATACAGGAGGGGACTAAGTACACACCCCTGAGGGGCCCCAGTGTTAAGGATCAGCGTGGCAGATGTGTTGTTGCCTACTTTTACAACCTGGGGGCGGCCCGTCAGGAAGTCCAGGATCCAGTTGCAGAGGAAGGTGTTTAGTCCCAGAGTTCTTAGCTTTCTGATGAGCTTCTGGGGCACTATGGTGTTAAACGCTGAGCTGTAGTCAATGAACAGCATTCTCACATAGGTGTTCCTTTTGTCCAGGTGAGAGAGAGCAGTGTGGAGTGCGATTGAGATTGCGCCATCTGTGGATCTTTTGGGGCGGTATGCGAATTGGAGTGGGTCTAGGGTGTCCGGGAGGATGCTGTTGATGTGAGCCATGACCAGCCTTTCAAAGTACTTCATGGCTACCTACCTGAGTGCCACGGGGTGGTGATCATTTAGGCAGGTTAACTTCACTTCCTTGGGCACAGGGACTATGGTGACCTGCTTGAAACATGTAGGTATTACAGACTCGGTCAGGGAGATGTTGAAAATGTTAGTGAAGACACTTGTCAGTTGGTCCGCACATGCTTTGAGTACACGTCCTGGTAATCCGTCTGGCCCAGCAGCTATGTGAATGTTGACCTTTTTAGAGGATTTAAAGATACCGAGAGCATTATCTTAGTCATCCAGAACAGCCGGTGCTCTCGTGCATGCTTCGGTATTACTTTCCTCGAAGCAAGCATAAAAGGCATTTAGCTTGTCTAGTAGGCTCGCGTCACTGGGCAGCTCGCGTCTGGGTTTCCCTTTGTAGTTCGTAATAGTTTTCCAGCCCTGCCACATCTAACGAGCTTCAGAGCCGGTGGAGTAGGATTCAATCTTAATCCTGTATTGCCGCTTTGCTTGTTTGATGGTTAGTCTGAGGGCATAGCGGGATTTCTTATAAGCGTATGGATTAGTGTCCTGCTCCTTGAATGCGGCAGCTCTAGCCTTTAGCTCGATGCGGATGTTGCCTGTAATCCATGGCTTCTGGTTGGGATATGTACGTACAGTCACTGTGGGGAAGACATCATTGATGCACTTATTGATGAAGCCGATGACTGAGGTGGTGTATACCTCAATGCCATTGGATGAATCCCGGAACATATTCCAGTCTGTGCTAGCAAAACAGTCCTGTAGTATAGCATCCGCGTCATCTGACCACTTACATTTTGAGCGAGTCACTGGTACTTCCTGCTTTAGTTTTTGCTTGTAAGTAGGAATCAGGAGGATAGAATTATGGTCAGATTTGCCAAATGGAGGGCGGGGGAGAGCTTGTATGCATCTCTGTGTGTGGAGTAAAGGTGGTCTAGGATTTTTTTCTCCCATGGTTGCACATGTGATATGCTGGTAAAAATGTGTCAAAACTGATTTATGTTTGCATGCATTAAAGTCCCTGTGCGTAGGGGCACCACTTCTGGGTGACCATTTTTTCTTTGCTTATGGCTTTATAGAGTTGGTTAAGAGCGGTCTTAGTGCCAGCTTCGCTTTGTGGTGGAAAATAGAAGGCTACGAATAATACAGATGAGATCTCTCTTGGTAGATAGTGTGGTCTACAGCTTATCATCGACCGAGTTCCCGAGTGTTACCATGACCTCAAACTGGTGTTTAGCAAACAGAGGGCCACCATGCTACCACCCCATAGATCTTACGATTGCCCCATCGACCTGTTTCCGGGCACTTGCCCCCCCAGGGGTCGGATCTTTTCCCTATCTCCACCCGAACGAGCTGCTATGGATACCTACATCAAGGACTCTCTGGAAGCAGGCCTCATGCGTCCATCAACCTCCCCGGCGGGAGCAGGGTTTTTCTTTGTGGATTACGTCCTTGCATCGACTACCGGGGACTCAATGACATAAAAATGCAGTTGTTTTCACTAAGCTTGACCTGCGGAACGCATACCATCTTGTGCGGATCAGACCTGGTGACAAAACCGCTTTCAACACGCCTACTGGTCACTATGAATACTTGGTGATGCCCTTCGGCCTGACCAACGCCCCCCGGTGTTCAAGCGCTCATAAACGATGTGCTTAGGGATATGCTTAACATATTTGTGTTCGTTTACTTGGATGACATCCTCATCTTTTCGAGCTCCCTTCAAGAACACACTAAGCATGTCAGACAAGTACTCAAACGCCTCCTGGACAGCCATCTGTACGTTAAGCCGGAAAAATGTGAATTCCATTCATCCCGCAATTCCTGGGATTTGTAGTGGAACCCGGTCAGTCCAAATGGACCCTAGGAAGGTAGGGGCGGTAGCCATTGGCCCACCCCCAAATCCGTTAAGGATGTTCAGCGTTTCCTGGGCTTCAGTTTTGCCAAGTTCATCAAGAACTTCAGTTTGGTGGCAGCTCCTCTCTCAGCTTTAACCAAAGGTGGCAATGCAAGGTTTTGTGGGAAGAGAAGCTGAGACGGCCTTCCAAGGACTCAAGCAGCGCGTCCTCTCTGCTCCCATCCTGATACTACCGACTACGGATGAACCATTTGTGGTGGAGGTAGACTTTGGTGTTGGAGCTGTCCTGTCTCAGAGGGTGAAGACAAGAAGCTTCATCCGTGCGCTTTCTTCTCACACCGTCTACGATGTGGGATTCTAGCGGTTAAGATGGCATTGAAGGAATGGAGACACTGGCTCGAGGGGGCTTCTCACCCGTTTCAAGTGCTTACGGACCAAAAATCTGGAGTATATCCAGCAGGCGAAGCGATTGAACTCTAGACAAGCTAGATGGTCTCTTTTCTTCAATCATTCCAGTTTATCCTCACCTATCGGCCCGGGTCGAAGAATCTCAAACCGGATGCCCTGTCCCGAGTCTACGCTCCTGCCATTCGAGATGACACGGACATGCCTGTCCTTCCTGCTGCTAAGATTGTGGCTCCGATCTCGTGGCAATACCGTGAGACGTGCTCAAGCTGTTATTGACCCTAAAAGAAGGCAGTGAGGACTCAGGTCCTTCTGTGGGGCACTCCTCTTGTCATCCGGGCATAGGTACCTTGGAGTTCATCCAGCGTAAGTTCTGGTGGCCTACCATAAGAGAAGACGTTGCCACTTTCGTCAATGCCTGCCCCGTGTGCTGCCAGGGCAAATCTTCTCACCTCCGCCCTCAAGGACTCCTTCACTTACCTGTTCCCCACAGACCCTGGTCCCATATCTCATTGGACTTTATTACTGGACTTCCTCCATCCCATGGCAATACTACTATCCTAGTCATGTCGACAGGTTTTCAAAGGCGGCCAGGTTCTTCTGTTTACCTTCTGCCAAGCGGCTGAGTTGGTAATTAATCATGTGTTCCGAGTCTTGACATTCCTCAAGATGTGGTTTCTGACAGAGGTCCCCAGTTCGCCTCAAGGTTTTGGAAGGCCTTCTGCCAACTCATGGGGGCTTCTGCCAGTCTATCTTCAGGGTACCATCCGAGTCCAACGGCCAAACAGAGGATGAATCAAGAGCTGGAAACCACCCTCCGATGTATGACTCGTGACAACCCGTCCACATGGTCATCCTTTATTGTTTGGGCCGAATACGCGCACAACACCTTGCGCTCCTCCTCCACTGGTATGTCCCCGCATGTCAGTTTGGCTATGCTCCTCTGTTGTTCCCGGACCAGGAGGCAGAAGTCAGAGTGCCTTCAGCCTTGAGGTTCGTCAGGCTGTCGGCTTATGTGGAGGAAGACCCGTCTTAATCTGATGCGTTCCTCACAGAGATCAACAACAAGCCAACAGACGTCGCCTTCCCGGGCCTACCCTGCGCCCGGCCAGAGAGTCTGGCTTTCCACAAGAGACTTACCTCTACGGGTGGAGTCTCGCAAGCTGTCCCAAAAATACATCGGTCCCTTCAAGGTTGCCAGGAGAGTTAACCCAGTTTCTTATCGCCTACACTTACCCAGATCCCTTCCCACATTTCATGTGTCATTGTTAAAACCTGTTGTTTTTCTCCCCTTGTCCCGGCAGACAGACCTCCCCCTCCGCCTCGTGTCATTGGAGGCCAGCCGGATCCACCGGATACTGGATTCCCGCCGGGTGCAGCGGTCCTGGCAGTATCTGGTGGACTGGGAAGGCTACGGTCTGAGGAGCGCTCCTGGGTTCCTGCCAAAGACATCCTGGACCCTGACCTCATTCGTCAGTTCAGGGTCCTCCACCCTGAGAGAGCTGGTAGGAACGTCAGGAGCCGTTCCTAGGGGGGATTCTGTCAGGATTTGGCCAGGGTTGTTCCGGGTTTTGGTCAGTAGATGTCCCCATTGTGCTTTTTGTCCCTATGTTTTTCCCTTGATCCCCATTATTATTTGCACCTGTGTCTCGTTTCCCCTGATTGTATTTAAACCCTTTGTTTCCCTCAGTTCTGTGCTCTGTGTTTGTATGTTAGCACCCTGCCTAGTGTTCTGTGTGCTCTTGTCGATTCTGGGTGACGTTCTTGTGGTATTCTGTTTTTTGTTTTTGTTTATTTTTGGTGAGTTTCTTTTGAGGTCTTTTTGTGTTTTTCCTACCACCTTTTGGATTTGCCATTTTTTGTATTTTAGTTTTTCTTTATTAAATACACCGTCTTAAGTACTGCTGTGTCTGCCTCATCTTCTGGGTTCTGCTGTCTATTCGTGGCTCAGTTGGTTAAGTGACTGTTTCTCAGCCCAGGTTCGAAACAGGGTCCTGACAATCATAAGGTACTCTACCTCAGGCAAGCAATACCTCGAGACTTCTTTAATATTAGACATCGTGCAACAGCTGTTATTGACAAAAAGACACACACTCCTCGTCTTACCAGAGGTAGCGTCTCTGTTCTGTCGGTGCGTGGAAAATCCCGCTAGCTCTATATTGTCCTTATCTTTGTTCAGCCACGTCTCTGTGAAACATAAGATGTTACAGTTTTTAATGTCACGCTGGTAGAATAATCTTAATCATAGGTCATCCATTTTATTTTCCAATGATTGCATGTTAGCAAGCAGAATGAAAGGCAATGGGAGTTTACTCGCTTGCCTCCGGATTCTCAGAAGGGTGCTCAATCTGCGGCCTCTTTTCTGATGTCTTTTCTTCACGCAAAAGGCGTGGATCTGGGCCTGTTCCAGTGAAAGCTGGAAAAGATATCCATCTCATCGGACTCGTTAATGGATGAAGTTTCTTCCAGTTTGGGGTTCTGTATGTGCGTTTTGAGTTTGGTGTGTACGCATGTATCTGACTATAAGTTCTGCAATATTGCTCTCATCATTGGTGTGAAAGAGTTTCAAACAGCAGACAATTATGCAACTGTTAGTGAAAGTGCTCTCCCCCTACACACTCTCTCCTCTACCCTCTCTTTCCTCTACACTATCTCTACCCTTCACTCTCATTCTCTGTAACCAATGCACAACCACTCTCCATTCTCCAAACTCACTCTTTCTCCTCATACTCTGTGTTGACATTCTCCTCTGCCGTGTTGTTGTTAGCTGCTGCTGTAGATCTTTTCTCCTAGTAATGGGATCTCTTCCCTGGAGGTCTGGAAAGAGGGTGGGACCTCCCATTCATTAGCAGCAACGTTGATTTTTCACCACAATCTAATTCATAACTTAATGGATCCCAGGCATTCACACTGTACATGTTAGAGGGGAGGGAGGGAGAGAGATGGGGGAGGGAGGGAGAGGGGCTCTGTGAGAAAGAGAGAATGTCGGCTCATGTATAGAAACTGATAGAGGGATTAAGAGAAAGCAAAGTGTAGACTGCTTAAGGAATACTGTTTTGTTCTCTTAACATTGCAACCTAAAAACAGGTAGAGGGAGAGAGTGATATTGAGAGATGGAAGCATAGATGGATAAAAAGACAGAATGTGAAGAGACAGTGAGAGAGTGAGGGATAAAGAGAGAGAGGGAGAGCAACCCACATAGTGTGACAGACAGACAGACAGACAGACAGACAGACAGACAGACAGACAGACAGACAGACAGACAGACAGACAGACAGACAAAAGGACAGTATGTCTGGAGGTGTATAAGGTTAAGCTGCTCTCTTCAGACAGTGAGCTCCTATGACAGGTGTCAGTGGATAAATGAAAGACTCTACTGTAGAATGAGCTCATCCAACCTGCCTTCCTACTCCCCCTCTCCTCCCCCAAGTCTGTATAGAGTCAGATCCATAAATAACCTCCCCCCCAACACACTCTCTCACGGTGCTGGAAAAGTACAGAATTGTCCTACTTGAATAAAAGTGGAGATAACTTAATAGAAAAGGGATCAAGTAAGATTGGAAGTCACCCAGTAAAATACTACTTGAGTAAAAGTCTAAAATTATTTGGTTTTAAATAAACTTAAGTATCAAAAGTAAATTGAATTTATGGATAGCCAGGGGCACACTCCATCACTCAGACATCATTTAGGGCAGTAGGGATGATCAGGGATGTTCTCTTGATAAGACTGTGAATTGATCCATTTTCATGTCCTGCTAATCATTCCAAATGTAACAAGTACTTTTGAGTGTCAGGGAAAATGTATGGAGTGAAAAGTACATTATGTTCTTTAAGAATGTAGTGAAGTAAAAGTTACCCCCCAAAAACGACTTAAGTAGTAATTTAAAGTAGGTTCTTCTTTACACCGTTGCACACACACACACACACACACACACACACACACACACACACACACACACACACACACACACACACACACACACACACACACACACACACACACACACACACACACACACACACACAATGTCTGCTGAGATCAGAGACTAGGGAGGGTTGAGTGGGGGGAGGGATGGTCGGCAGGGGAAGCTTTTGAGTGACAGCTGATAAGAGGTCCTCTGGCGGCCCCACTGTGACATCATAATGGCTAGGTTCAGGGAAGAGAAGAGAAGTGAAGTGGTACTGCAGTAAGGTATGTTATTTATATCCAAAGTTAGTCATTTGTAAACACTAACCAGTAAAAGAGGAGCACCAAGTATTTGCATTAAAGGAAAAATCCACCCAAAACCACTCATTCCTTTAATTTACAGTATTAAATTACAGTAATATGTGAGAACAATATTTTTGGTGAACAAATGTTTCATTTTGGCGTTATAATAAAGTTGGAGCATTGCATGTGAAATCAACCATACAATGCTTGCTCTATGGATGGCTAGCTAGCAAACATAGCTACACTACAATAACACCAAAGACAGTATCAGAATGTAACATAGCTCGTTAGCTGTAAAATCACCAAAACAAACTGGACTATCAATTTTGGAGTCTACAATCTCACCATGTTCAACCTGCAGATCAATATGTCTGACATTCGCAAAGGCAGATATACTTTTGAGTAGATGGGAAACGTTGCACATGCTACGCAATGGGGCATTCGGTGCATTCTGAGCGATTCTGGGAAAAGGAACACTATCCTTCAAGGAGTGAATGGGAGTCTATTGTGCGCTAGCTCAAAGACCCAACATTAGCACAAATTTCCTCAACATGAGGTAGGACATTACAGATCTTTTCCAAGATGTGAGATAGTTATCTCTATAGATAGTTAGTTATTTGTAGTATCGTAGAGCTTTTGAATCGTGACATTAAGTACTTTTGAGGAAAACAGGCATGTATACATACAGTATATACTGACATTGAGAAGGGACTGCGTGATGATTAGCTTAGCAACCGCATGACAAAGTGAATGCGATTGGTCGACAATCAACTGGGTAGGGTGTTATATGTTCCTTCATTCATTGGATTCCTATCTCCTTTCTATAATATCTCTGGAAATGGCACCTTGCAATGCACCCTGGACTAAAGAGGCAGACCTTCCGTTAAATTACACATTTCTCGAGGTAGGAATATATGTCCAATGGCTCTTTCGAGAGAAGACATCGGCCTGAGTTATGACATCGGCCAGTATTGAAATCTGACATGTATGAAAGACATGAAATGACCCAGGGAATCCATAGTGCGTCTTCTGAGTGATGTTCTAAAACAATATAGCATTCAAAATGACTGATCCTTTCCTTTCAGTATAACCTGGTCCCCTCTTCCAAACATTATTGCATTTTGTTTCACCACTATTAGTATTAAATACCGATCTCATCGTGAATTATGCTCAACCCAAACCCATATGCCCTGCAGTTAAACCTTAACTACTAGTATTCGCTATGGTAATAGCTGTGTCAGCAATATTAGTACCAGCAGTAGTTTCTCTACACTCATAACAGGAATCTGGAGTCAGTCAACCTAGTGTCTCCACTCTCTCGGGTACACCTTAGACCACTGTTCCCACCCACACTGTGTGTGTTTGCATGAATATTGTGTGTGTGTGTATGTCTGTCTGCACTCATACTCTCTCCCCCCTGAGGCTACCGTATAGGTAAGTCCTGTTCAGTTTGCGGAGGAACCCCCACAGTGAAACGGATGGAGATCAGGTACATTAACCCCAGGGCCATAACAACAGTCGCTGTACCATTACCAGTCAATGGGTTTGGATGGTAGGGGGTGGACATTCATCTGCATCATCCATTCTGCTATTCTGACAATTAGAGGGATTGGTGGGAAAGGTACCACACTGATGTCAAATGAATGCAATGACGGTGAACACACCATCCAATACGCACAGAAGCACACACACACACACACACACACACACACACACACACACACACACACACACACACACACACACACACACACACACAGTCTTATTTTACTAACCTTGTGGGGACACACAATTTATCCTCTTTCAAAATCTTTAACCTTAACCTCTCTAGGGTACGTGGGCGTCCCACCTCGTCAACACTCTGTGAAACTGCAGGGCGCCAAATTCAAAACAACAGAAATCCCATAAATAAAATTCTTCAACCAGTATTTTACACCCTTTTAAAGATACACTTGTTGTAAATCCATCCACGGTGTCCAATTTTAAAAAGGATTTACGACGTCCTCCTTTTTGTTAGTACGTTCAGCCCAGTATACCAAATTCATGACGCGCGAGCAGACAAAAAGTAAAAAAGTTCCGTTACAGTCCGAAGAAACATGTCAAACGAAGTATAGAATCAATCTTTAGGATGTTTTTAACATAAATCTTCAATAATGTTCCAACCGGAGAATTTCTTTGTCTTCAGAATTGCAATGGAACGCAAGCTAACTCTCACGTGAACGCGCGAGACTGAGCTTGTGGCTCTCTGGCAGACCTCTGACTCATTTCCCTCTCATTCGCCCCCACTTCACAGTAGAAGCATCAAACAAGGTTCTAAAGACTGTTGACATCTAGTGGAAGCCTTAGGAAGTGCAATATGACCCCATAGACACTGTGTATTCGATAGGGCAAGAGTTGAAAAACTACAAACCTCAGATTTCCCACTTCCTGGTTGGATTTTCTCTCAGGTTTTGCCATGCCATATGAGTTCTGTTATACTCACTGACATCATTCAAACAGTTTTAGAAACTTCAGAGTGTTTTCAATCCAAATCTACTAATTATATGCATATTCTAGCTTTAATGGCTGAGTAGTAGGCAGTTTAATTTGGGCACGCTTTTAGTCCAAAATTCCCAATGCTGCCTCCTACCCTAGAGATGTTAACCGTAGCCTTAACTCCAAAACCTAAGCTTAACCCTAACTCCAAAACTTAACCTTTAACCCCTAACCCTTACTCTAGTCCTAACACTAATTTGAACCCTAAACCCCCTAGAAATATCCTTTTTCCTTGTGGGCACCAGTAAAATGTCCCCAGTTGGTCAAATTGTTTTTAGTTTACTATCCTTGTGTGGACTTCTGGTCCATATGTACTAGAGGTCAACCGGTTATGATTTTTCAACGCCGATACCGATACCGATTATTGGAGGACCAAAAAAGCCGATAACGATTAATCGGACCAAAAAAATAAATTACTTTTTTTTAAAGTAAATTAAAAAATAAAATAAAAATGTATTTATTTATTTATTTGTAATAATGACAAAAAATGCAGTATGTGCCATGTAAAAAAGCTAACGTTTAAGTTCCTTGCTCAGAACATGAGAACATATGAAAGCTGGTGGTTCCTTTTAACATGAGTCTTCAATATTCCCAGGTAAGAAGTTTTAGGTTGTGGTTATTATAGGAATTATAGGACTATTTCTCTCTATACTTTTGACTATTGCATGTTCTAATAGGCACTTTAGTATTGCCAGTATAACAGTATAGCTTCCGTCCCTCTCCTTGCCCCTACCTGGGCTCGAACCAGGGACACATCGACAACAGTCACCCTCGAAGCATCATTACCCATCGCTCCACAAAAGCCGCGGCCCTTGCAGAGCAAGGGGAACAACTACTTCAAGGTCTCAGAGCGAGTTACGTCACCGATTGAAACACTATTAGAGCGCACCCCGCTAACTAGCTAGCCATTTTACATTGGTTACACCATCCTAATCTCGGGAGTTGATTGGCTTGAAATCATAAACGGCTCAATGCTTGAAGCACAGCAAAGAGCTGCTGGTAAACACACGAAAGTGCTGTTTGAATGAATGGTTATGAGCCTGCTGCTGCCTACCACCGCTCAGTCAGACTACTCTATCAAATCATAGACTTAATTATAACATAATAACACACAAAAATACGAGCCTTAGGTCATTAATATGGTCAAATCCGGAAAATATCATTTCGAAAACACAACGTTTACAGGTGGCATCCATAAGTCTAAATATTGCTGTTACATTGCACAACCTTCAATGTTATGTCATAATTACGTAACATTCAGGCAAATTAGTTCGCAACGAGCTAGGCGGCCTAAACTGTTGCATATTCACTGACTCTGTTGCACAGAACGCAAGAGAAGTGACACAATATACCTAATTAAAAGAAATTCATGCTAGCAGGCAATATTAACTAAATATGCAGGTTTAAAAATATATACTTGTGTATTGATTTTAAGAAGTGCTTTTTTTGCGAATGCGCTTGTTAAATCACCCGTTTGGCGAAGTAGGCTATGATTCAATGATAAATGAACAGGCACCGCATCGATTATATGCAACGCAGGACAAGCTAGATAAACTAGTAATATCATCAATCATCTGTAGTTAACCAGTGATTATGTTAAGATTGTTGTTTTTCATAAGATACGTTTAATGCTAACTAGCACGTTACCTTGGCTCCTTGCTGCACTCGCATAACAGGTAGTCAGTCTGCCACGCAGTCTCCTCGTGAAGTGCAATGTAATCGGCCATGATCGGTGTCCAAAAATGCTAAATACCGATTGCTATGGAAACTTGAAATCTGCCCTAATTAATCGGCCATTCTGGTTAATCGGTTGACCTTTAATATGTACACACACACACACACACTCTCTCACACACACACACACACACACACACACACACACACACACACACACACACACACACACACACACACACACACACACACACACACACACACACACACACGTAGACATGTAATAAGGAAATGTCCCTGTGGTTGTATCCAGAGGCAGAGAAAGCATCTGATTAGCGGAGCCCTTGTCTGGGACCTGGGTTACCTGGACTAACGGACTATGGGCCCCTTTCTTTAGCTTGTGGTTTATAGGGGCCCTAATGTGGTTAACAGGGGCCCTTGTCTGTTTTTGCGAGCTGCTTGTCTGGGTTTGTAGAGCCACAGGTCAGGATAATGTACTGTATGAGTGTAGTATGGTCCTAGGAACCACATTCATCACACACACACTGTTGACTTAACCTTTTCATGGAACTCTCCAAAGATATGCGCCAATCCTGCACACTGCAGCCAGAATCACACACACGTATGCATGCACAAATACAGGTATGCATTCTCTCACACACACACAGAAACACTCATTGTTTGCTCTCAAGGGCTCTCCCCCCATTACCTTCAAACCTGCGTATGAGGACACGAAGAAACCACACTGAACAATCTCAAGAGCTTCCCTCTCCAAAACAATAAACACTCACACACACACACACACACACACACACACACACACACACACACACACACACACACACACACACACACACACACACACACACACACACAAACACACAGAAATCCGGCCCTTCCAAAACAATGCTAACAGTAAGCACATAAATAAGCTCAACATTGACCTGTGGATAGGGTTACGTAAAAACAAACATGCCCAACGTTCTGGAACAGAACCAAGGGCAACGTCGTCGGGATTACCCAGGAATGTCCAACTTCCTCTGATAACGGGGGGTGAATGAAAGAATTCCATAAAGAGTAGAAGGACCGAACTCTCTCCTGGTTTGACGTTGGTGTGTTTGAAAGTCTGGCAAGTCTGAGGTTATTGTGTGTCCATGAGACTATGAGAGAGTGAGGCTGTGGTTTGCGTATGTAGTTGTTAATGCGTACTGATGGACGTGTCTTTGTATGCATACACGTGTCCGCGTATGCATGCATGTGTGTGTTTGTACATGAGTGTGCGAGGTGAGCGTGGAGTTATGGATGGCAGTGTGTGTTGGTGGTTGGTTGGCTGCTAGGCAAATATTGAGTGTGCATTTACTGTGGAACAATGGGAACAAAGACGGGCCTGTGTCTGACAGAGAGGGAACATGTGAGCACTGCAGAGTGGGGATGCATTGAGAGTGTGAGGGTGTTTGATTGAGACAGTCTGTGCGTATGTCTCCATTAAAGTAGGAAGTGTTGTGAAGAGAGAGATGTGTGTATGTTATAAAGATGTTTATAACACACACACACACACACACACACACACACCAAAGCATAACACCATATGAATGAGTAAGACAAATGAAAAGGCTCATCCATGGAAAAGTAATTTTAAACACTGGTCACATATGCACTGGAATTATGGGATGTTAAATCTCACTTTGGGAATGGGAGAGAGGGGAATAAGACACACAAACACACAAAGCGTATGTCCAGCTGGTGGGCGTCTTCTCTGACATCTTCAAGATGCCCCTGTCCCAGGCTGTAGTCCCCACCTGCTTCAAGGAGACCACCATCTTCCCAGAGCCCAAGAAAAACAAGGTGACATGCCCAAATTACTATCGCCCCATCGCACTCACCTCGGGCATCATGAAGTGCTTTGAGAGGCTGGTCATGACCCACACCAAGGCCAGGCACACTGGATCCACTCCAATTTGCCTCCAACCGATTCCACGGAACATGCCATTTGATCGTTATGCACACGGCAGTAACACATCTGGACAAGAGGAACACTTATTTGGGAATGCTGTTCAGCACTATTGCTCCCTCCAAGCTCAACACCAAGCTCAGAGCCCTGGGTCTGGACACCACCCTCTGGACACCCCGCAGGGGTGTGTCTTCAGTCCTCTGCTGTACTCTTGGTTCACCCACGACTGCGTGGCTTTGCACAGCACCATAAGTGAACTGGCATTATGGTGCCAGGATAACAACCTCTCCCTCAATGTTAGCAAAACAAAGGAGTTGATTGTTGACTTCAGGAAGCAGATGAGGGAACATGCCCCGATTCACATAAACAGGACTGCAGTAGAGAGAGACAGTAGTTTTAAGTTCCTCGGCGTTCACATCACCGGGGACTTGACATGGACAAACAACACCACCATTCTTGTCAAGAGGGCCCAACAGTCTTTACTTCCTAAAGTGGCTATAGCAATTTTGCATTCCACCACATGTCCTCTCAAAATACTACTGCTGCACCATCGAGAGCATCCTGACCGGTTGCATCACGGCCAGGACGGTACAGGAATTGCACCGTCCACGGCCACAAGGCCATCCAGCGGGTGGTGAAGATGTCCCAGTACATCACTGGGACCGTGCTCCCACCCATCCAGGACATCTTCTCTAAAAAGTGTCTTAGGATGTCCTGCATCATCAAGGACCCTAAACACCCCAGAAACAAGCTGTTCACTCCCTTACCATCGGGCAGATTGTATCGGCGCGTGAGGTCTAATACAAACCGGATCAGAGACTGTTTCTATCTACGAGCCATCAGACTGCTGAACATTGAACTGGACTGACCACCTGATCTGATTCTCTGCACCTTACATGCTGCTTGTTTCCATGGGCAGGGAGGATGGAGGCAGTAACATTAGACATGCTGCTTGTTTCCATGGGCAGGGAGGATGGAGGCCGTAACATTAGACATGCTGCTTGTTTCCATGGGCAGGGAGGATGGAGGGCAGTAACATTAGACATGCTGCTTGTTTCCATGGGCAGGGAGGATGGAGGGCAGTAACATTAGACATGCTACTTGTTTCCATGGGCAGGGAGGATGGAGGCAGTAACATTAGACATGCTGCTTGTTTCTATGGGCAGGGAGGATGGAGGCAGTAACATTAGACATGCTGCTTGTTCCCATGGGCAGGGAGGATGGAGGCAGTAACATTAGACATGTTGCTTGTTTCCATGGGCAGGGAGGATGGAGGTAGGAACATTAGACATGCTGCTTGTTTCCATGGGCAGGGAGGATGGAGGGCAGTAACATTAGACATGCTGCTTGTTCCCATGGGCAGGGAGGATGGAGGCAGTAACATTAGACATGTTGCTTGTTTCCATGGGCAGGGAGGATGGAGGGCAGTAACATTAGACATGCTGCTTGGTTCCATGGGCAGGGAGGATGGAGGCAGTAACATTAGACATGCTGCTTGTTTCCATGGGCAGGGAGGATGGAGGCAGTAACATTAGACATGCTGCTTGTTTCCATGGGCAGGGAGGATGGAGGCAGTAACATTAGCCATGCTGCTTGTTTCCATGGGCAGGGAGGATGGAGGCAGTAACATTAGACATGCTGCTTGTTTCCATGGGCAGGGAGGATGGAGGCAGTAACATTAGACATGCTGCTTGTTTCCATGGGCAGGGAGGATGGAGGCAGTAACATTAGACATGCTGCTTGTTTCCATGGGCAGGGAGGATGGAGGCAGTAACATTAGACATGCTGCTTGTTTCTATGGGCAGGGAGGATGGAGGCAGTAACATTAGACATGCTGCTTGTTTCCATGGGCAGGGAGGATGGAGGCAGTAACATTAGACATTCTGATTGTTTCTATGGGCAGGGAGGATGGAGGCAGTAACATTAGACATGCTGCATGTTTCTATGGGCAGGGAGGATGGAGGCAGTAACATTAGACATGCTGCTTGTTTCTATGGGCAGGGAGGATGGAGGCAGTAAGGATGGAGGGCAGTAACATTAGACATGCTGATTGTTTCTATGGGCAGGGAGGATGGAGGCAGTAAGGATGGAGGGCAGTAACATTAGACATGCTGCTTGTTTCCATGGGCAGGGAGGATGGAGGGCAGTAACATTAGACATGCTGCTTGTTTCCATGGACAGGGAGGATGGAGGAAGTAACATTAAACATGCTGCTTGTTTCCATGGTCAGGGAGGATGGAGGCAGTAACATTAGACATGCTGCTTGTTTCCATGGGCAGGGAGGATGGAGGGAAGTAACATTAGACATGCTGCTTGTTTCCATGGGCAGGGAGGATGGAGGGCAGTAACATTAGACATGCTGCTTGTTTCCATGGGCAGGGAGGATGGAGGCAGTAACATTAGACATGCTGCTTGTTTCCATGGGCAGGGAGGATGGAGGAAGTAACATTAAACATGCTGCTTGTTTCCATGGGCAGGGAGGATGGAGGCAGTAACATTAGACATGCTGCTTGTTTCCATGGGCAGGGAGGATGGAGGCAGTAACATTAGACATGCTGCTTGTTTCCATGGGCAGGGAGGATGGAGGCAGTAACATTAGACATGCTGCTTGTTTCCATGGGCAGGGAGGATGGAGGCAGTAACATTAGACATGCTGCTTGTTTCCATGGGCAGGGAGGATGGAGGCAGTAACATTAGACATGCTGCTTGTTTCCATGGGCAGGGAGGATGGAGGCAGTAACATTAGACATGCTGCTTGTTTCCATGGGCAGGGAGGATGGAGGGCAGTAACATTAGACATGCTGCTTGGTTCCATGGGCAGGGAGGATGTAGGCAGTAACATTAGACATGCTGTTTGTTTCCATGGGCAGGGAGGATGGAGGCAGTAACATTAGACATGCTGCTTGTTTCCATGGGCAGGGAGGATGGAGGCAGTAACATTAGACATGCTGCTTGTTTCCATGGGCAGGGAGGATGGAGGCAGTAACATTAGACATGCTGCTTGTTTCCATGGGCAGGGAGGATGGAGGCAGTAACATTAGACATGCTGCTTGTTTCCATGGGCAGGGAGGATGGAGGCAGTAACATTAGACATGCTGCTTGTTTCCATGGGCAGAGAGGATGGAGGCAGTAACATTAGACATGCTGTTTGTTTCCATGGGCAGGGAGGATGGAGGCAGTAACATTAGACATGCTGCTTGTTTCCATGGGCAGGGAGGATGGAGGCAGTAACATTAGACATGCTGCTTGTTTCCATGGGCAGGGAGGATGGAGGCAGTAACATTAGACATGCTGCTTGTTTCCATGGGCAGGGAGGATGGAGGCAGTAACATTAGACATGCTGCTTGTTTCCATGGGCAGGGAGGATGGAGGCAGTAACATTAGACATGCTGCTTGTTTCCATGGGCAGGGAGGGTGGAGGCAGTAAGGATGGAGGCAGTAACATTAGACATGCTGCTTGTTTCCATGGGCAGGGAGGATGGAGGCAGTAACATTAGACATGCTGCTTGTTTCCATGGGCAGGGAGGATGGAGGGCAGTAACATTAGACATGCTGCTTGTTTCCATGGGCAGGGAGGATGGAGGCAGTAACATTAGACATGCTGCTTGTTTCCATGGGCAGGGAGGATGGAGGGCAGTAATATTAGACATGCTGCTTGTTTCCATGGGCAGGGAGGATGGAGGCAGTAACATTAGATATGCTGCTTGTTTCCATTGTTCGGGAGGATGGAGGGCAGTAACATTAGACATGCTGCTTGATTCTATGGGCAGGGAGGATGGAGGCAGTAACATTAGACATGCTGCTTGTTTCCATGGGCAGGGAGGATGGAGGGCAGTAACATTAGACATGCTGCTTGTTTCTATGGGCAGGGAGGATGGAGGCAGTAACATTAGACATGCTGCTTGTTTCCATGGGCAGGGAGGATGGAGGGCAGTAACATTAGACATGCTGCTTGTTTCCATGGGCAGGGAGGATGGAGGCAGTAACATTAGACATGCTGCTTGTTTCTATGGACAGGGAGGATGGAGGGCAGTAACATTAGACATGCTGCTTGTTTCCATGGGCAGGGAGGATGGAGGCACTAAGGATGGAGGGCAGTAACATTAGACATTCTGCTTGTTTCCATGGGCAGGGAGGATGGAGGCAGTAACATTAGACATGTTGCTTGTTTCCATGGGCAGGGAGGATGGAGGCAGTAAGGATGGAGGCAGTAAGGATGGAGGGCAGTAACATTAGACATGCTGCTTGTTTCCATGGGCAGGGAGGATGGAGGGAAGTAACATTAGACATGCTGCTTGTTTCCATGGGCAGGGAGGATGGAGGCAGTAACATCAAATCAAATCAAATTTATTTATATAGCCCTTCGTACATCAGCTGATATCTCAAAGTGCTGTACAGAAACCCAGCCTAAAACCCCAAACAGCAAGTTTGCAGGTGTAGAAGCACGGTGGTTAGGAGAAACTCCCTGGAAAGGCCAAAACCTAGGAAGAAACCTAGAGAGGAACCAGGCTGTGGGGTGCTTGTCCTCTTCATGGCTGTGCCGGGTAGAGATTATAACAGAACATGGCCAAGATGTTCAAATGTTCATAAATGACCAGCATGGTAACAATAATAATGTAGAACAGTTGAAACTGGAGCAGCAGCACGGCCAGGTGGACTGGGGACAGCAAGGAGTCATCATATCAGGTAGTCCTGGGGCATGGTCCTAGGGCTCAGGTCCTCCGAGAGAGAGAAGGAGAGAATTAGAGAACGCACACTTAGATTCACACAGGACACCGAATTGGACAGGAGAAGTACTCTAGATATAACAAACTGACCCCAGCCCCCCGACACATAAACTACTGCAGCATAAATACTGGAGGCTGAGACAGGAGGGGTCAGGAGACACTGTGGCCCCATCCGAGGACACCCCCGGACAGGGCCAAACAGGAAGGATATAACCCCACTCACTTTGCCAAAGCACAGCCCCCACACCACTGGAGGGATATCTTCAACCACCAACTTACCATCCTGAGACAAAGCTGAGTATAGCCCGCAAAGATCTCCGCCATGGCACAAACCAAGGGGGGGTGCCAACCCAGACAGGATGACCACATCAGTGAATCAACCCACTCAGGTGACGCACCCCTTCCAGGGACGGCATGAGAGAGCCCCAGTAAGCCAGTGACTCAGCCCCTGTAATAGGGTTAGAGGCATGCTGCTTGTTTCCATGGGCAGGGAGGATGGAGGGCAGTAACATTAGACATGCTGCTTGTTTCCATGGGCAGGGAGTATGGAGGCAGTAACATTAGACATGCTGCTTGTTTCCATGGGCAGGGAGGATGGAGGCAGTAACATTAGACATGCTGCTTGTTTCCATGGGCAGGGAGGATGGAGGCAGTAACATTAGACATGCTGCTTGTTTCCATGGGCAGGGAGGATGGAGGCAGTAACATTAGACATGCTTCACGGAGCCTGTGTGTGTTGTATGTGTGTGTTGGGTGTGTTGTATGTATGTGTGTGTGTGTTGTATGTTTGTGTTGGGTGTGTTGTACGTATGGGTGTGTTTGTGTGTATGTATGTATGCATGTATGTATGCATGTGTGTATGCTCAAGCCATATATTTTTCCAGAGATGAGGGTTTAGTTAGATGCCTGATCGGCTGTCACTCAAGACCCACTGCGAAATTCAGTGTCTGTCCAGGTAAGCAGGACGTGTGGAGATGATTTCAAAACCGGCCACTAGGGGCCACAGTGAGCGCTATTACCATCAAGTAGACTTGGGTTTTTCTCGGGGGCTTGAGCTTGCGGCATACGCCCATCCACAAGGGTCACGTTTTCAATCCCATTGCTAAGCACCTGTTCCAAACTTTAACCCTTACCTTAACAATTCAGAATAAATCCCTAAACTTAACTGTGGAGTTGTTTTTGTTTTAACCATATCCCAAACCTTATCTTAATTATTCAGAACAAATCCCTAAAAATAACTTTCAAATTTTGACGTTTATGGACAAACGTCGGATTCTGCAATGAGACTGTGAGAGCTTGTTGGCTACAGAGATTGGTCTGCGGAGAAGGGAAGGGGGAGAGTGAGGGCAAACACGCACTCACTCACACACACACTCGCACACTCCCACACAAACACACACATACACACACACACTCACAGTGTTTCTTCACTCAGCTCCATGGAGACATGGGAAGGATGAGTTACTCCCGTCTGTAAGCACTGTGGGTCTGTAAGTCTCTCTCCCACGACCAACACTCCTACTTGGGGACCTGAGGTGTGTGTGTGTGTGCATGCATGCGTTGTGGTGTGTATGTTGAGCTCACAAGAAGATCTGGCCATATGTGTTCCAGATGAGCCCATCGTGGCGGCGTAACCACGGAGACCACAGGAGAGATGGCTGCAGCAGCGCAAGAGCTGATCAAAGTGATCAGAAGCATCAAAGTGATCTAGTGATGAAATAACCCACTCAAGTCCTCCTCACCGTCAGTCTTTGGACCTAACCACAGATCTAGGATCAGATTACCCAACCCCCTAACCTTAACCATTAGGGAGATGGAAAAACTCTATCAGTGGACTACTGCTACACTCCCATCGTCTTCAGCATGTAGGCTATAGTACGATGGGTCACATTTTCTTTTGTTTCAATAGAGTGATATGGGGCGTGAAACTATAGTTGCACAAAGCCGAGCAAAAAGTATTCTAGATCTTTGTGTTCAAAATGAAGCAATTTCTTATGTGTTTTATCTTTCCGTTTCTACATGAAAAACACCAAATCCAGTGTTAACGCGACGCCTGATACGAATGAACATGGGAATTGTAGTTTTGGATGCTAGTCTACAGGTGGTCATGGGGTTCGTAGTCTTGGTAACACGGTTCATATTTATTATATTTTTCAACTGCAGTTGGGCCAATAGAATGTGTTGTGTTAAGGCGTCCGCATGCTTCCCAGCCGAAACAGTTTGGAAGAGTTTTTGCATACTGTATGTTATGACCACATTTTGGACTTTTTCGTTCGGAGTGTTTTTTCCCCGGCTGTTCGGGCACACATTTTTTCTGGAGCCAAGCCGAAGTTTAGAGCCTCAAGTCTACGTCCCTTCATCAGTGATTGGTCAACAGTAGTGGATTCTTCAATAAAGTCTTTGTTGTTATTCAACAAGAGAAGACTTGTTCTTATTAAGAAATACTGCACCAAACATCTTAGATGTCAAATCGCGCGACTAAGATCTCCTCGACTAAAACGTCAAAATGAATTACAGATTTCTTGAGTTATATTATATTTTGAGGAAATGTCTACTGACTGAGGCATTTCAAAATGGACACACAGTACTATTGCCTCTCTTTTTCTTGTATTTCAAGCGAAGGTCTTTATTGGGAGTATGCAAGCACACTTGTTCGGCTACACGCCGGCCAAACTGAAGCCTGTTGACACCTTTACTCCACTGAGTTGGGTATTTAAACGGGGTGTGTGGTGTTTGTAGTTTTACACTGCTAGTTGTAGGTGTGCTGCTGTACTTGACTGCCTTGTGTGTTCAGCTCCCATTACACACACAAACAGAGAGAGAGAGAAGTCGGAGATAAATGGCGTAATTAAACAGGGTTGAAGTCTAGGCCTCTTTCACACACTGAGCTGTGTTTGTATATTTTGCATCGTCTCTGTGTCTCACACACTCACTCTGTTTCTCTGTCATTCGTCATGGCCATGAAAGGGCTGTTTTACTGAGAGTGAATTGACAAATGGACACAATGGGTAGACAGAGAGATTTAGTGACAGTGAGAGATGTAGAGAGAGAGAGAGGTTTAGTGAGAGAGAGATTTAGTGACCGAGATGATGAGAGAGAGAGATGTAGTGTGAGAGAGGGATGTAGTGAGAGAGGGAGAGATGTAGTGTGAGATGTAGTGAGAGAGAGAGATATGTAGTGTGAGAGAGATGTAGTGTGAGAGAGATATATAGAGAGATTTAGTGAGAGAGAGAGAGATTTAGTGACCGAGATGATGAGAGAGAGATGTAGTGTGAGAGAGAGATGTAGTGAGAGAGAGAGAGAGATGTAATGAGAGAGAGAGAGATTTAGTGAGAGAGAGAGAGATTTAGTGACAGTGAATTGACAAATGGACACAATGGGTAGACAGAGAGATTTAGTGACAGTGAGAGATGTAGAGAGAGAGAGATTTAGTGACCGAGATGATGAGAGAGAGAGATGTAGTGTGAGAGAGGGATGTAGTGAGAGAGGGAGAGATGTAGTGTGAGATGTAGTGAGAGAGAGAGATATGTAGTGTGAGAGAGATATATAGAGAGAGAGATTTAGTGAGAGAGAGAGAGATTTAGTGACCGAGATGATGAGAGAGAGAGATGTAGTGTGAGAGAGATGTAGTGAGAGAGAGAGAGAGATGTAGTGTGAGAGAGAGATGTAGTGACCGAGATGATGAGGGAGAGATGTAATGAGAGAGAGAGAGATTTAGTGAGAGAGAGAGAGAGATTTAGTGACCGAGATGATGAGAGAGAGATGTAATGAGAGAGAGAGAGAGAGAGAGATGAGAGAGAGAGAGAGAGAGAGAGAGAGAGAGAGAGAGAGAGATGTAGTGAGAGAGAGAGATGTAGTGAGAGAGAGAGATTTAGTGACAGATAGAGATTTAGAGAGAGAGATTTAGAGAGAGAGATTTAGAGAGAGATAGAGATTTAGAGAGAGAGATTTAGAGAGAGAGTGATGTAGAACGAGGAAGAAAGAGAATGATATACTGAGAATGTGTCTGATCGAACAATTCCATTCTAAGTCTAGCAGCTTGTGTGTGTGTGTGTGTGTGTGTGTGTGTGTGTGTGTGTGTGTGTGTGTGTGTGTGTGTGTGTGTGTGTGTGTGTGTGTGTGTGTGTGTGTGTGTGTGTGTGTGTGTGTGCGTGTGTGTGTGTGTGTGTGTGCGTGTGTGCGCGCACGCATTTGTTGAGTGTTTGTGAGACTCAAAGCTTGCTGAAAACATTGAGGCTCGGGGTGGCTGACCAAAACCCTGCGTGCAAAATGGATGGGGGTTTCACTTCAAAAGAACCCTAAAACATACATATACATCTGTATGTGTATGATATGAATATAGAAATACATTGGTCTTTTTCCACTGTGGGAGTGTGTGTCTCGGGTGGGGGGAGTGGATCAGATTGCCCGTCTATCTGTCGCTCCACACACACTGAAGCATGCGCTCTCTGTTGTACACACACACACACACACACATCTGCTATGGGTCCCCTGTGAGACTGCGGCTCTAACCCCAACTATTTGGCAGACAGTGCTTCTGCCGTTTCAGCCATTTTGATTTCAGAGGCCCATTACTGAAAACTAGGAGAAATGTGGGTGTTTTGGGGGAAAGGAGAAGGGATGGATGGAGAGAGTATAGAGGAGAATGGGTATGGCAGGAAGTAGAGGTGGAGGAGGAGTGGACATGAAGAGGGGAGCTCTAGAGGAGATGAGGGTTGAGGGTTGTCTGTGATCTCTGATGGAGTGCTACAGGGTTATTTTTGATCAGTGTTATTTTCATCCCAGACATTCCTAGACAATTCTGTGTGGTTCAACAGCCTGGGGTCAAAACACACTGGAGCGAGAGAAAAAAGAGGATGGATGGAGGGATGAATCAAGAAAATACTTGAGAGATGTAGAAGGTTAATGAATGTAGTGAAGAAATGTGGAGGGGGGAAGAATGAGAAGGATTGGGTGTGTGTCACAAATAGAGGGAGGGAAAGAAGTGAGGAAAGAGAAAGGGGTGGATGTAGAGAAGGGACTGATGTTGAAGGAGAGGGAGTTGAGTGAAGATAGAGGGATGGTGACAGAAAGAGATAGATGCAGTGGATTTCCTTGTAATGTTGCTGCTCCTTTTCCTGGTTCCGGTGATGACAAAGTGATCGGTGTTCTAAAACAATTGGACCCTGTGTGTGTGTGTGTGTGTGTGTGTCCGGTGTTTTTTTAAATTTTATTTATTTTACCTCCTTTTTCGTGGTATCCAATTGTTAGTAGTTACTATCTTGTCTCATCGCTACAACTCCCGTACGGGCTCGGGAGAGACGAAGGTCGAAAGCCACGCATCCTCCAAAACACAACCCAACCAAGCACCACTGCTTCTTAACACAGCGCGCATCCAACCCGGAAGCCAGCCGCACCAATGTGTCGGAGGAAACACAGTAAACCTGGAGACCTGGTTAGTGTGCACTGCGCCCGGCCCACCACAGGAGTCGCTGGTGCGCGATGAGACAAGGACATCTCTACTGGCCAAACCCTCCCTAACCCGGAGACGCTAGGCCAATTGTGTGTCGCCCCAAGGACCTCCCGGTCGCGGCCGGCTGCGACAGAGCCTGGGCGCGAACCCAGAGTCTCTGGTGGAACAGCTAGCACTGTATTTTAACGTCCCACACTCTCACATACACACTCTGGGTCAGACACACAGGGTCACACAAACACACACTCAACCCAGTCGATGAGGACCCTGCTGCTTTGTCAACTGAAGGACAGAGGTTTACCGATATGAGAGGCACACACACAGATGACTCTTTGTATGCTACCAGCTGAAAGAAGCCTCTATATACCCCCTCCATGTCTCTCACACACACACACACACACACACACACACACACACACACACACACACACACACACACACACACACGCACACACACACACACTTTGACACAGTGGCAGGATTAATAGAGAGAGTTGGATGAGAGTATAAACAGAGTGCTGTTTGGTCTAGCCAGGCGTCAGGACCATAATTCTTCAGAGCTGTCTACACACACACACACACACACACACACACACACACACACACACACACACACACACACACACACACACACACACACACACACACACACACACACACACACACACACACACACACACACACATACACACACAGCACAGTCTTCAGAGCTCTCCACAGTCCACATTCATTCATACATACATACAGAAAACCATAACTCTTCTCACATCAACACATGCACAAGCCATTTTTTTCAGAGCGCCCCGCATACATACACACAGAGAGAGACAGCACACACATGATCACAACTCTTACCCTTTCTCTACACACACACGCACACACACACACAAACACCACAGGTGGCTGGTGGCACCTTCATTTGGGAGGATGGGCTTGTATTAATGGCTGGAACGGAATGAATGGAATGGTATTGACTCATCAAACACACTTCATTCCAGTCATTATTATGGGCCATCCTCCCCTCAGTGTGTTTGTGGTGGTTAGCTGTCTAATGGGGAGTGTTACCCCTCATGTCAACAGTGCCCTAAACACCACTCCCAACCCGCTAGCAGCCTCATCCCGTCCACCTCATCATCCCACCCTCACTGCTCCATCAGGGGGATAGAACAGCAGACAAATGGCAGGCTTCTGGGCCTACAGACCCCCCCATGAATATTATGGATGGTGACTGACAGTTCTGATGTCTTTTTGTCTGATGCTTTCCATGTGTAAAATAGTTGGTTAATTTTGCCTCCAATGGACAACCTGCTTCCAGATATTTTCCCACCAGTCAACCTACATCCTTTTTCCTGACTTATTTTGGGGCGGTCTTATCACACTATATAGGCCTGTGTCATCACAGGGTCCCCGGCAAAGTGTGTGTGTGTGTGTGTGTGTGTGTGTGTGTGTGTGTGTGTGTGTGTGTGTGTGTGTGTGTGTGTGTGTGTGTGTGTGTGTGTGTGTGTGTGTGTGTGTGTGTGTGTGTGCGTGTGTGTGTGTGTGTGCGTGCGTGCGTGTGTGTGTGTGTGCGTGCGTGTGTGTGTGTGTGCACGCCTCTCCCTCCCTCCCGAGGGTGTATTTTGGGCTCTTCCTCTAGATTAGATTAGGGCCCACGTCAAAGGAAAGCCACCTCAAGATCAGAACACATCCCACACACCCACACAGGTTAAGAGAAGATGAGAGAGTGAAGGGATGAGATAGTAAAGGAAGATAGAAAATGGACATCTAGTATGTGGCATGTACCGTAATGTGTATATGTGTGCAGCAGTATAAATGACTAGGGAGGATGCGGTTCCCAGTAGACAGCTAGGAGCAGCAGCCACAGAGAGGAGCAGACTGAGACTGACAAACACATCACTCTGCAATTAGACAGAACAACCTCCAACTCCACACACACACAGATGGAAATACGTTCAACCATTTGCAGACAGACACATTCCATGCTGTCTGTAATAAGAAAGTGTTTGTGCAACGTTTTTTCTGGATCAAAGAAGGTGGTGGGTGTGGCAGGGGGAGTGGTAAAGCGCGCGGTTGGCCTGTCGGTGCGGCTGGATTCTAGAGAATATGATCGAGGCCCCCATCTTGGCGGTGTAGAAAGGTTCTCATTTATTTTTTATTTTACCCCCTTTTCTCCTCAATTTCGTGGTATCCAATTGTTAGTAGTTACTATCTTGTCTCATCGCTACAACTCCCGTACGGGCTCGGGAGAGACGAAGGTCGAAAGCCACGCGTCCTCTGAAACACAACCCAACCAAGCCGCACTGCTTCTTAACCTCTTACATCTATGGGGGCGCTATTTCATTTTTGGATGAAAAACGTTCCCGTTTTAAACAAGATATTTTGTCACAAAAAGATGCTCGACTATGCATATAATTGATAGCTTTCGAAAGAAAACACTCTGACGTGTCCAAAACTACCAAGATATTCTCTGTGCGTGCCCTAGAACGTGAGCTTCAGGCAAAACCAAGATGAGATGGCATCCAGGAAATGACAAGGATTTTTGAGGCTCTGTTTTCCATTGTCTCCTTATATGGCTGTGAATGCGAGAGGAATGAGCCTGCCCTTTCTGTCGTTTCCCCAAGGTGTCTGCAGCATTGTGACGTATTTGTAGGCAGATCATTGGAAGATTGACCATAAGAGACCACATTTACCAGGTGTCCGCCCGGTGTCCTGCGCCGAAATTGGTGCGCAAAAGTCACCTGCCAGTATTTTCCCATGGGATACAGAGAGGAAAGCAAGCTTCCACGAACTGCATATCAATGAAGAGATATGTGAAAAAACACCTTGAGGATTGATTCCAAACAACGTTTGCCATGTTTCGGTCGATATTATGTAGTTAATCCGGAAAAAGTTTTACGTTGTAGGTGACTGAATTTTCGGTTCGTTTCGGTAGCCAGACGCAATGTAGAAAACGGAACGATTTCTCCTACACACAGACGCTTTCAGGAAAAACTGCGCATTTGGTATGTAACTGAGAGTCTCCTCATTGAAAACATCAGAAGCTCTTCAAAGGTAAATGATTTTATTTATTTGGTTATCTGGTTTTTGTGAAAATGTTGCGTGCTAAATGCTACTCAAAATGCTATGCTAGCTTTGCATACTCTTACACAAATTAGTCAATTTCTATGGTTCAAAAGCATATTTTGAAAATCTGAGAAGACAGTGTTGTTAAGAAAAGGCTAAGCTTGAGAGCAGACGCATTATTTTCATTTTATTTGCGATTTTCAGAAATCGTTAACGTTGCGTTATGCTAATGAGCCTGAGGCTTTAGTCACAAACCCGGATCCGGGATGGGGAGTTTCAAGAAGTTAACACAGCGCGCATCCAACCCGGAAGCCAGCCGCACCAATGTGTCGGAGGAAACACCGTGCACCTGGAGACCTGGTTAGTGCGCACTGCGCCCGGCCCACCACAGGAGTCGCTGGTGCGCGATGAGACAAGGATATCCCTACCAGCCAAACCCTCCCTAACCCGGACGACGCTGGGCCAATTGTGCGTCGCCACACGGACCTCTCGGGCGTGGCCTGCTGCGACAGAGCCTGGGCGCCAAACCAGAGTCTCTGGAGCTGAGAGAAAATGTTGCGGTTTGAAAGCTAATTCCCTGCAATTCTATGCATTTTGCCATGAAGAAGAAAGAAGAAAACACTTAAGCAGCCTGAAGAAAACACCTAAGCGGCCTGAAGAAAACACTTAAGCGGCCTGAAGAAAACACTTAAGCGGCCTGAAGAAAACACCTAAGCGGCCTGAAGAAAACACATAAGCGGCCTAAAGAAAACACTTAAGCGGCCCGCCCTAGGCTTTCAATAGCAGAACAATCCCTGTGTGTGTCTGGAGAGTATAGTGTAGTCTTTGACTTGGTCTGTATTGCTGGTCTGTACAGTGCCTTCAGGAAGTACTCACACCCCTTGACTTCTTCCACATTGTGTTGCGTTACAGCCTGAATTTAAAATGGATTAAATGTAGATGTTTTTGTCACTTGCCTGCACACAATACCCAATAATGTCAATGTGGAATAATGTTTTGCTAAATGTTTACAAATTAATAAAAACTGAAAAGCTGAAATGTCTTGAGTCAATAAGTATTCAAACCTTTTGTTAAACCTTTTGGCAAGACTAAATAAGTTCAGGAGTAGAAATGTGCTGAACAAGTCACATAATAAGTTGCATGAACTCACTCTGTGCAAAAATAGTGTTTAACATGATTTTTGATGACTACCTACCTCATCTCTGTACCCCACACATACAATTATATGTAAGGTCCCACAGTCGGGCAGTGAATTTCAAACACAGATTCAACCACAAAGACCAGGGAGGTTGCCAATACCTCGCAAAGAAGGGCACCTATTGGTAGATGGGTAAAATAAAATAGAAAAGCAGACATTGAATATCCTTTTGAGTATGTTAAAGTTATTAATTACACTTTGGATTGTGTATCAATACACCCAGTCACTACAAAGATACAGGTGTCCTTCCTAACTCAGTTGCCAGAGAGGAAGGAAACTGTTCAGGGATTTCTCCATGAGGCCAATGCTGATTTAAAAACAGTTACATAGTTTAATGGCTGTGATAGGAGAAAACTGAGGATGGATCAACAACATTGTCATTACTCCACAATACTAACTTAATTGACAGAGGAAAAAGAAGGAAGCCTGTACAGAATACAAATATTCAAAAACATGCATCCAGTTTGCAACAAAGCACTGAAGTAAAACTGCAAAAAATATGACAAAGCAATTAACTTTTTGTCCTGAATACAAAGTGTTATGTCGGGGCAAATGCAGTACATCACTGAGTACCACTCTTCATATTTTCAAGCATGGTGGTGGCTACATTTACATTTACATTTAAGTCATTTAGCAGACGCTCTTATCCAGAGCGACTTACAAATTGGTGAATTCACCTTCTGACATCCAGTGGAACAGCCACTTTACAATAGTGCATCTAAATCATTTAAGGGGGGTGAGAAGGATTACTTTATCCTATCCTAGGTAGTCCTTGAAGAGGTGGGGTTTCAGGTGTCTCCGGAAGGTGGTGATTGACTCCGCTGTCCTGGCGTCGTGAGGGAGTTTGTTCCACCATTGGGGGGCCAGAGCAGCGAACAGTTTTGACTGGGCTGAGCGGGAACTGTACTTCCTCAGTGGTAGGGAGGCGAGCAGGCCAGAGGTGGATGAACGCAGTGCCCTTGTTTGGGTGTAGGGCCTGATCAGAGCCTGGAGGTACTGCGGTGCCGTTCCCCTCACAGCTCCGTAGGCAAGCACCATGGTCTTGTAGCGGATGCGAGCTTCAACTGGAAGCCAGTGGAGAGAGCGGAGGAGCGGGGTGACGTGAGAGAACTTGGGAAGGTTGAACACCAGACGGGCTGCGGTGATCTGGATGAGTTGTAGGGGTTTAATGGCACAGGCAGGGAGCCCAGCCAACAGCGAGTTGCAGTAATCTTCACGGGAGTTGACAAGTGCCTGGATTAGGACCTGCGCCGCTTCCTGTGTGAGGCAGGGTCGTACTCTGCGGATGTTGTAGAGCATGAACCTACAGGAACGGGCCACCGCCTTGATGTTAGTTGAGAACGACAGGGTGTTGTCCAGGATCACGCCAAGGTTCTTAGCGCTCTGGGAGGAGGACACAATGGAGTTGTCAACCGTGATGGCGAGATCATGGAACGGGCAGTCCTTCCCCGGGAGGAAGAGCAGCTCCGTCTTGCCGAGGTTCAGCTTGAGGTGGTGATCCGTCATCCACACTGATATGTCTGCCAGACATGCAGAGATGCGATTCGCCACCTGGTCATCAGAAGGGGGAAAGGAGAAGATTAATTGTGTGTCGTCTGCATAGCAATGATAGGAGAGACCATGTGAGGTTATGACAGAGCCAAGTGACTTGGTGTATAGCGAGAATAGGAGAGGGCCTAGAACAGAGCCCTGGGGGACACCAGTGGTGAGAGCGCGTGGCGAGGAGACAGATTCTCGCCACGCCACCTGGTAGGAGCGACCTGTCAGGTAGGACGCAATCAAGCGTGGGCCGCAGATGCCCAACTCGGAGAGGGTGGAGAGGAGGATCTGATGGTTCACAGTATCGAAGGCAGCCGATAGGTCTAGAAGGATGAGAGCAGAGGAGAGAGTTAGCTTTAGCAGTGCGGAGCGCCTCCGTGATACAGAGAAGAGCAGTCTCAGTTGAATGACTAGTCTTGAAACCTGACTGATTTGGATCAAGAAGGTCATTCTGAGAGAGATAGCGGGAGAGCTGGCCAAGGACGGCACGTTCAAGAGTTTTGGAGAGAAAAGAAAGAAGGGATACTGGTCTGTAGTTGTTGACATCGGAGGGATCGAGTGTAGGTTTTTTCAGAAGGGGTGCAACTCTCGCTCTCTTGAAGACGGAAGGGACGTAGCCAGCGGTCAGGGATGAGTTGATGAGCGAGGTGAGGTAAGGGAGAAGGTCTCCGGAAATGGTCTGGAGAAGAGAGGAGGGGATAGGGTCAAGCGGGCAGGTTGTTGGGCGGCCGGCCGTCACAAGAAGCGAGATTTCATCTGGAGAGAGGGGGAGAAAGAGGTCAGAGCACAGGGTAGGGCAGTGTGAGCAGAACCAGCGGTGTCGTTGACTTAGCAAACGAGGATCGGATGTCGTCGACCTTCTTTTCAAAATGGTTGACAGAAGTCATCTGCAGAGAGGGAGGAGGGGGAGGGGGGAGGAGGATTCAGGAGGGAGGAGAAGGTGGCAAAGAGCTTCCTAGGGTTAGAGGCAGATGCTTGGAATTTAGAGTGGAAGAAAGTGGCTTTAGCAGCAGAGACAGAGGAGGAAAATGTAGAGAGGAGGGAGTGAAAGGATGCCAGGTCCGCAGGGAGGCGAGTTTTCCTCCATTTCCGCTCGGCTGCCCGGAGCACTGTTCTGTGAGCTCGCAATGAGTCGTCGAGCCACGGAGCGGGAGGGGAGGACCGAGCCGGCCTGGAGGATAGGGGACATAGAGAGTCAAAGGATGCAGAAAGGGAAGAGAGGAGGGTTGAGGAGGCAGAATCAGGAGATAGGTTGGAGAAGGTATGAGCAGAGGGAAGAGATGATAGGATGGAAGAGGAGAGAGTAGCGGGGAGAGAGAGCGAAGGTTGGGACGGCGCGATACCATCCGAGTAGGGGCAGTGTGGGAAGTGTTGGGTGAGAGCGAGAGGGAAAAGGATACAAGGTAGTGGTCGGAGACTTGGAGGGAGTTGCAATGAGGTTAGTGGAAGAACAGCATCTAGTAAAGATGAGGTCGAGCGTATTGCCTGCCTTGTGAGTACGGGGGGAAGGTGAGAGGGTGAGGTCAAAAGAGGAGAGGAGTGGAAAGAAGGAGGCAGAGAGGAATGAGTCAAAGGTAGACGTGGGGAGGTTAAAGTCGCCCAGGACTGTGAGAGGTGAGCCGTCCTCAGGAAAGGAGCTTATCAAGGCATCAAGCTCATTGATGAACTCTCCGAGGGAACCTGGAGGGCGATAAATGATAAGGATGTTAAGCTTGAAAGGGCTGGTAACTGTGACAGCATGGAATTCAAAGGAGGCGATAGACAGATGGGTAAGGGGAGAAAGAGAGAATGACCACTTGGGAGAGATGAGGATCCCGGTGCCACCACCCCGCTGACCAGAAGCTCTCGGGGTGTGCGAGAACACGTGGGCGGACGAAGAGAGAGCAGTAGGAGTAGCAGTGTTGTCTGTGGTGATCCATGTTTCCGTCAGTGCCAAGAAGTCGAGGGACTGGAGGGAGGCATAGGCTGAGATGAACTCTGCCTTGTTGGCCGCAGATCGGCAGTTCCAGAGGCTACCGGAGACCTGGAACTCCACGTGGGTCGTGCGCGCTGGGACCACCAGATTAGGGTGGCCGCGGCCACGCGGTGTGGAGCGTTTGTATGGTCTGTGCAGAGAG